>NC_088413.1:80609552-80777052 GCF_034236695.1 Oncorhynchus nerka | reverse complement strand
ATTTTTGTTAAGATATGAATGTGATTTGAGTTTTCACACGAGATCAATAGTTTTCATGTCCGTTGCACATTAACTAAGCCACGCCCCCGAATGAGGTCATAAGAGCGTGTCAGTGTGATGGGACCACCTTTTTCGACCAGAATTAACACGCAGACATTGAAGCTAAACGTTACAAATGGTTGAAACTCTTAAGACACGAAAGCGTGCAGCTGTGGCTACACGTGGAAATGGTTAGAAACTCTAACTCTCAACAGAGTGAGAATAGTTATAGAATGTATCAACGATAAATGTCCCTTTCTCTATCGTTCTCTTTCCCCACCCCTTCTCCATTGTGTATCTTGTCAGTCCACTAGGGACTTTTGTCTCATGTAAGTGTGTATTCTGTGTTATTAGTTAGTAAATAAATAATTAAATAAATTGTGTGTAGAACTGAATAATAAGAAAAGGCTGGGGGTCTTGTGGAGTCTGTGACGTTCAGAATGATACTGATATGAGGTAATGATTAATAAATGACTTATCAATATAATATTTTCTGTCTTGGTCTTTCCAGACACCAATGTTCTCCGTTACATCCAGCTGACTGAGATGAAGATCCGTCGTTCTGCCCAGAGGGAGAAGAAAGAAACCACATAAACAACCAACTAAATCAATTTCTGTTTTAATAACTCACTTCTCACTTCACGTAAAATGTGTGCTTTCTTCATGTGCCACCCAGACCTAGTACACCACAAGTCTTGGGCCGGGATTCAATCCGAAACCGCGCTTGACATTTTTTGGGGTAATTTCCAATTGAGCCGACATCTGCAGTGCTCACCTTGAATGCAATATCTGTAAATGTGGTAACATGACCTTTTAAAAGCTGCATTGTACAAGCGTGCTTGGTTTGAATCCCGGCCTTGGTGTTTTAAAGGATATTTACAGATATGCTTTAGCACAGCCACTTTTATCCATCTTCTTATTATTATAATGCACATCACTGCCAGTCCAAAACATTGCACAAAGTGTAAATAAGGCCAACAACACTTGCACAGCCACTTTTATCCATCTTCTTATTCTTCCTGACAATTATGTGATTCATACCAATGGGCGTATTTTACTACTATACACAAAACGACTATATGTCGTATAGAGATACAGTTCATACAACTGAAATGGCGCAGCTGCCGTTCGGTGATGGTCAACATCTCCAAAGTTTATGTCTATGACTAAGTTGGTCAACACGGAATCAGATGGATAATGCACATCACTGCCAGTCCAAAACATTGCACAAAGTGTAAATAAGGCCAACAACACTTCTGATGGTGACAGAGTAACAGAAAACACTGAATGAAGCATTTGGCTGTAAGTGACTGTACACAAGATGTGTTTCTAACACCTGGGGCCCCTGGTTTATACCTGGTTCTACCATGTGTTCTTTGTCCAGATCTTGTCCACATTCCAATGTTGCCCACATTTTTAGACAAGTGTAGACAATTAAAATAGCATTGATATTGTGATTAGATCTTCTCCGGAGGTAGTCCGGATCGTGTCTACACTTGAACACTTATAGTGGACATGTTAGGAAGCCCAGAGGGCTGCTGTCTGGTCATGTCTACACTTGACACTTACATGCGACTTCTGCTATCAGAATACGAAGCTCGGATTTAAAAGACGGGTCTAGACGCACAAAAGTGGCTTTGTGGTCTGATTGTGTTCAGATCAGACTGACCACTTCAGGATGGTGTTCAGATCAGACTGACCACTTCAGGATGGTGTTCAGATCAGACTGACCACTTCAGGATTGTGTTCAGATCAGACTGACCACTTCAGGATGGTGTTCAGATCAGACTGACCACTTCAGGATGGTATTCAGATCAGACTGACCACTTCAGGATGGTGTTCAGATCAGACTGACCACTTCAGGATTGTGTTCAGATCAGACTGACCACTTCAGGATGGTGTTCAGATCAGACTGACCACTTCAGGGGATTTCTCCTCAGTGTGGACGTAATCAGGCTACAGTGGGAGACGTCATCAGCACTCCTCCCACAAGTCTCCGGAAAACATATGTTTTGGGACCGAAAGGTTTTTCTTTTCATTATAACTTCGGAGGAAATTTGTTTTTAGCGTGTGAGGAACGTGTTTGCTGTCTTCATAAATAGCTAATATTTGTAGATTTTTTGTGTGGGGGGTGAGAGTCATACGAACCCTTTTGCAAACCCTTTTAGCGTTGCTTGTGAGATTCCTGGCTAGCTACAGAGGTTAGCGGGCTAGTTAGCTACTGACATCAGTTGTTGTGTTGTTATCATATTTTGCCTATTCCACCATTTGGAGAATTTGAATATGGTGCAGGAAAAAGGAATCTGGACACACTATGGACACGGTAGACACATTTAAATGTAGAGGTGTAGACGCATGACGCTTTCGGAATTCCGTGATCAGAACTCTGTGATCAGAACTCCGTGATCAGAATTCCGTGATCAGAACTCAGTGATCAGAACTCAGTGATCAGAATTCAGTGATCAGAACTCAGTGATCAGAATTCAGTGATCAGAATAATAAAGCTGCATGAACTGTGAAGTCTAGACGTGGCCTCAGACAGGCATTGTGTCCGGATATCTTACAAATGTAGACAGACCTGGATTTAAAAAATAATAAAAAGTTAGTTTTTTAATTTTGACCTCTTTTTCTCCGACAATTGGTAGTTACAGTCTTTTCCCATCGCTGCTACTCCTGTACGGAGGCGAAGGTCGAGAGCAGTGCGTCCTCCGAAACACAACCCTGCCAAGCCACACTGTCCCACTTAACCCGGAAGCCAGCCGCACCAATGTGTGGTAGGAAACACCGCCCGGCCCGCCACAGGACTCGCTAGTGCGCGATGGGACAAGGACAACCCGGACGACGCTGGGCCAATTGTGCACCTACCCGGGTCTGTAGTGACACCTTAGACCACTGTGCCACTCGGGAACCCCGAGGTATAAACAAGGCTAAGGAATCACTTTTTCCCCAACCTCGCACTGTTAGAAACCGAGCTAACACTTGTTTTAGTTTTTATATTTATAGATTATTTAGTTTTGAAAATCTTTGGGTCTTACCGTTACCTATAATAGATATATAAAGACTATATTTATAGATTGAATTGAACCGTGTTTACGTTGTAAGGGCACATATTTGCTCGTTGTCATGACACTTTTAAAAAAAGCATGTCACAAAATATGATAAAAGGCTTACTTTATAAAAGACAATGCTTTCTGTATTTGTTTTAATTGAATAATAGCAAAGCTAATTGTGCTTTTTTTTGTTGTAAATGCAAGCAGGGAAATTCATTCTACAAGAGTATCTTTAAGAAAACACCAACTGTTACTTTATGAAGGACTTATATTCTCGATTACAGTCATTGTTTTTGTATTTCACATGCTTTAGTACCACCAATTAGGCTCTAAAACTATTAAAAGCACATGCCAACCAATCACATTTCGGAAGAACTCAATTAATACCATGGCTCTCTCTAAAGAGAGGTTGCAAAAATTTAAAAAACATAGAATTCTCAAGTGACTTCAATCGTTCAACAGAACACATTCAAATAGAAACGTCATCTGTTATGGTAATATCTCTTACTGAGTCTATTAACTGAACGAGAGGAGAAGAGAAGAGCATAGCTGAGTGAGAGGATGACTCCACACATACCTTCTCCTCTTGGTAGTTGTCACGGTGAGACAGATTATAATGAGCCTGCCTTGCCATTGAACTGCATGGTTTAGCAGTGTCTGAAATGGTGCCATATGCCAAAAGTGCCCTACTTTTGACCAGGGCCCATAGGGAATAGGGTGCTAAGTAGTGCACTAGATAGGGAATAGGGTGCCATTTGGCACGCACAGGTGGCACACTGCAACAAGGCTAGGTAGGAAGTCACCAAATGGATCAGAACCAGTCTATCTGAAGTCACTAGAACCAGTCTGTCTGAAGTCACTAGAACCAGTCTATCTGAAGTCACTAGAACCAGTCTATCTGAGGTCACTAGAACCAGTCTGCCTGAGGTCACTAGAACCAGTCTATCTGAGGTCACTAGAACCAGTCTATCTGAAGTCACTAGATGGAACAGAACCAGTCTATCTGAAGTCACTAGAACCAGTCTGTCTGAAGTCACTAGAACCAGTCTGTCTGAAGTCACTAGAACCAGTCTATCTGAAGTCACTAGAACCCTTCTGTCTGAAGTCACTAGAACCAGTCTGTCTGAAGTCACTAGAACCAGTCTGTCTGAAGTCACTAGAACCAGTCTGTCTGGTTTTCGGTTGGTTTGGTCAGTCAAGACAAAATAAACTATGACATGCCACCAGGGCCTGTTTTCGGTTGGTTTGGTCAGTCAAGACAAAATAAACTATGACATGCCACCAGGGCCTGTTTTCGGTTGGTTTGGTCAGTCAAGACAAAATAAACTATGACATGCCACCAGGGCCTGTTTTCGGTTGGTTTGGTCAGTCAAGACAAAATGCAGTGAAGTTCGTCGCGAAAACACAACGCACACATTGAGTCAAATCTCCAAATGATTTCAACAATAGCTTATGAGACACGTTAGTAATGTAGAATACAGATGTTTCTCTATGGACAATAGATCCTAGTGGTCCCAGATAAGAGGGCATAATACCTAGCAGGCCATGAGTTAGCCAGCTAACATTTACATAATTTAGCAGACCCTGTTATCCAGAGCAACTTACCGAAGCAATTATGGATAAGTGATTTGCTCAAGGGCACATTGACATTTTTTTTTTTTACCTAGTCGGCTCAGGGATTCGAACCAGCGATCTTTCGGTTACTGACCCAATGCTCTTAACCGCTCGGCTCCCTGCTGCCCCTAATGTTGTTAAACAACCATTAAAAAAACGATTGATTTTCTAGATCATTTAAAGGTTCAATGCAGCCAATTTTTTTTTCTCAAAATCAAATAATTTCTAGGTAACAATGAAGTACCTTATTGGGATTGTTTTCAATTAAAACTGGTCAAAGAGCAATTTCTTAAGCAAAGAGTTTTGCTAGGACTGTCTGAGAGTGGTCTGAGTGAGGGGCCAAATTGGACAAGCCTAAATGGGGCTTCTTTTTTTAACCGCCTGGTGACGTCGCCATGGGAACGAAACGGGCTGACAATTTCAGGCGGTCTTTTCAAACAGCTCTCACGCAAAAAAAAAAAAAATGCATTATCATCATGTTCACGATTTTCACAGTATTATTCCAACCTCATAGTAAATATATATAAAACACAAGGGGAGGAAAAAAAGAAATAGAAAGTATATAATCGTAATATTTAGGTTTGATCTGATGGATCCTGCTTTGTACCCCGTTGTCCTCTTGGCATTATTTATTCATTTATTTTTAACCTTAATTTAACTAGGCAAGTCAGTTAAGAACAAATTCTTATTTTCAATGACGTCCTAGGAACAATGGGTTAACTGCCTGTTCAGGAGCAGAACGACAGATTTGTACCTTGTCAGCTCAGGGGTTTGAACTTGCAACCTTTCAGTTACTAGTCCAATGCTCTAACCACTAGGCTACCCTGCCGCCCCATTGACAATGAATGCCAAGGAGTTGGTATGATAGCACAAACAGGCTATACAAATAGATAGGCTTCACCTTGAACAGCTGCAGCACATATTCTGGTGATAATTCTCATGTATCAGACATACCCGGGCCTCAGACAAAGTACATACAACCTTGTTGTTTTTTTAATAAGCATAATCAGAGCATTATACATGCAGAGATCATTTAAATTCCAGTCAATTCATTAAAGTAAAAATCAAGTTCCCAAATTCCAAATCCTTGTTGAAAAATGGAAGAGAATTGGAATTTCAATGTACTTCCTGAATTGGCTCGAATTGAAATGGAATTGACCCAAATCCTGATAGAGATATATTTATATCTATATGGTTATAGCTATACATGTCACTAATGGGCGGTGTTAGTGGTGTATTTTACTGAAGCCCTGTGGTGGTGGGGCGGTGTATTTTACTGAAGCCCTGTGGTGTTGGCGGTGTTGGTGGTGTATTTTACTGAAGCCCTGTGGTGTTGGTGGTGTATTTTACTGAAGCCCTGTGGTGGTGGGCAGTGTTGGTCGGTGTATTTTACTGAAGCCCTGTGGTGATGGGCGGTGTATTTTACTGAAGCCCTGTGGTGTTGGCGGTGTATTTTACTGAAGCCCTGTGGTGTTGGTGGTGTATTTTACTGAAGCCCTGTGGTGGTGGGCAGTGTTGGTGGTGTATTTTACTGAAGCCCTGTGGTGATGGGCGGTGTATTTTACTGAAGCCCTGTGGTGTTGGCGGTGTTGGTGGTGTATTTTACTGAAGCCCTGTGGTGTTGGTGGTGTATTTTACTGAAGCCCTGTGGTGATGGGCGGTGTTGGTGGTATATTTTACTGAAGCCCTGTGGTGTTGGCGGTGTTGGTGGTGTATTTTACTGAAGCCCTGTGGTGTTGGTGGTGTATTTTACTGAAGCCCTGTGGTGATGGGCGGTGTATTTTACTGAAGCCCTGTGGTGTTGGTGGTGTATGTTACTGAAGCCCTGTGGTGATGGGTGGTGTTGGTGGTGTATTTTACTGAAGCCCTGTGGTGATGGGCGGTGTTGGTGGTGTATTTTACTGAAGCCCTGTGGTGATGGGCGGTGTTGGTGGTGTATTTTACTGAAGCCCTGTGGTGATGGGCGGTGTATTTTACTGAAGCCCTGTGGTGATGGGCGGTGTTGGTGGTGTATTTTACTGAAGCCCTGTGGTGATGGGCGGTGTTGGTGGTGTATTTTACTGAAGCCCTGTGGTGATGGGCGGTGTATTTTACTGAAGCCCTGTGGTGATGGGTGGTGTTGGTGGTGTATTTTACTGAAGCCCTGTGGTGTTGGTGGTGTATGTTACTGAAGCCCTGTGGTGATGGGCGGTGTTGGTGGTGTATTTTATTGAAGCCCTGTGGTGATGGGCGGTGTATTTTACTGAAGCCCTGTGGTGATGGGCGGTGTTGGCGGTGTATTTTACTGAAGCCCTGTGGTGATGGGTGGTGTTGGTGGTGTATGTTACTGAAGCCCTGTGGTGATGGGCGGTGTTGGTGGTGTATGTTACTGAAGCCCTGTGGTGATGGTGGTGTTGGTGGTGTATTTTACTGAAGCCCTGTGGTGATGGTGGTGTTGGTGGTGTATGTTACTGAAGCCCTGTGGTGATGGGCGGTGTTGGTGGTGTATTTTACTAAAGCCCTGTGGTGATGGGCGGTGTTGGTGGTGTATTTTACTGAAGCCCTGTGGTGATGGGCGGTGTTAGTGGTGTATTTTATTGAAGCCCTGTGGTGATGGGTGGTGTATTTTACTGAAGCCCTGTGGTGATGGGTGGTGTTGGTGGTGTATTTTACTGAAGCCCTGTGGTGATGGGCGGTGTTGGTGGTGTATTTTACTGAAGCCCTGTGGTGATGGGCGGTGTTGGTGGTGTATTTTACTGAAGCCCTGTGGTGATGGGCGGTGTTGGTGGTGTATTTTACTGAAGCCCTGTGGTGATGGGCGGTGTTGGTGGTGTATTTTACTGAAGCCCTGTGGTGATGGGCGGTGTTGGTGGTGTATTTTACTGAAGCCCTGTGGTGATGGGCGGTGTATTTTACTGAAGCCCTGTGGTGATGGGTGGTGTTGGTGGTGTATTTTACTGAAGCCCTGTGGTGTTGGTGGTGTATGTTACTGAAGCCCTGTGGTGATGGGCGGTGTTGGTGGTGTATTTTATTGAAGCCCTGTGGTGATGGGCGGTGTATTTTACTGAAGCCCTGTGGTGATGGGCGGTGTTGGCGGTGTATTTTACTGAAGCCCTGTGGTGATGGGTGGTGTTGGTGGTGTATGTTACTGAAGCCCTGTGGTGATGGGCGGTGTTGGTGGTGTATGTTACTGAAGCCCTGTGGTGATGGTGGTGTATTTTACTGAAGCCCTGTGGTGATGGTGGTGTTGGTGGTGTATGTTACTGAAGCCCTGTGGTGATGGGCGGTGTTGGTGGTGTATTTTACTAAAGCCCTGTGGTGATGGGCGGTGTTGGTGGTGTATTTTACTGAAGCCCTGTGGTGTTGGCAGTGTTGGTGGTGTATTTTACTGAAGCCCTGTGGTGATGGGCGGTGTATTTTACTGAAGCCCTGTGGTGATGGGTGGTGTTGGTGGTGTATTTTACTGAAGCCCTGTGGTGATGGGCGGTGTTGGTGGTGTATTTTACTGAAGCCCTGTGGTGATGGGCGGTGTTGGTGGTGTATTTTACTGAAGCCCTGTGGTGATGGGCGGTGTTAGTGGTGTATTTTATTGAAGCCCTGTGGTGATGGGTGGTGTATTTTACTGAAGCCCTGTGGTGATGGGTGGTGTTGGTGGTGTATTTTACTGAAGCCCTGTGGTGATGGGTGGTGTATTTTACTGAAGCCCTGTGGTGATGGGCGGTGTTGGTGGTGTATTTTACTGAAGCCCTGTGGTGATGGGCGGTGTTGGTGGTGTATTTTATTGAAGCCCTGTGGTGATGGGCGGTGTTGGTGGTGTATTTTACTGAAGCCCTGTGGTGATGGTGGTGTATTTTACTGAAGCACTGTGGTGATGGGCGGTGTTGGTGGTGTATTTTATTGAAGCCCTGTGGTGATGGGCGGTGTTGGTGGTGTATTTTACTGAAGCACTGTGGTGATGGGCGGTGTTGGTGGTGTATTTTACTGAAGCCCTGTGGTGATGGGCGGTGTATTTTACTGAAGCCCTGTGGTGATGGGTGGTGTATTTTACTGAAGCCCTGTGGTGATGGGTGGTGTATTTTACTGAAGCCCTGTGGTGATGGGTGGTGTATTTTACTGAAGCCCTGTGGTGATGGGCGGTGTTGGTGGTGTATTTTACTGAAGCCCTGTGGTGGTGGGCGATGCAAAGAGACATGTAAATTTACTAACATCACATTTTATCAGGATATTTCTGGAAGTGTTTCAGTAGTGAAGATTTAGGATGAGTCCCAAATCTGGTCTAAAGTAGTGCACTATAAAGATAATAGGGCTCTGGTCTAAAGTAGTGCACTATATAGGGAATAGGGCTCTGGTCTAAAGTAGTGCACTATATAGGGAATAGGGCTCTGGTCTAAAGTAGTGCACTATAAAGAGAATAGGGCTCTGGTCTGAAGTAGTGCACTATAAAGAGAATAGGGCTCTGGTCTGAAGTAGTGCACTATATAGGGAATAGGGCTCTGGTCTGAAGTAGTGCACTATATAGGGAATAGGGCTCTGGTCTAAAGTAGTGCACTACATAGGGAATAGGGCTCTGGTCTAAAGTAGTGCACTATATAGGGAATAGGGCTCTGGTCTAAAGTAGTGCACTACATAGGGAATAGGGCTCTGGTCTAAAGTAGTGAACTATATAGGGAATAGGGTACCATTTGGGATGCATATATAGAGTGCTTGTTACTTACAGAGATCTAACAGAAGAAAGTGTGACTGCAACACAAAGCAGCAGCCCAGAAAACATTGAAGAGGGACGAGATACAAATCAATCAAGTGACACGGGAGAAAGTTGAGGTTGTTTTGCTTGCAGAAAAAAATAACATATCACTGAATAAATTAAGAAATTAATAAAACAAAACCAAGCTTTACATTCATGATGCTGCCCCCCAAAATAAAGTGCACTTTGTTTATTAAGAAAATGCACAATCTTGAACTCTGGAATACAAAATAAAAATGGTAAAGCTTTGTGAAGTTATCAGGCCTTTTGCTGGATCCAAGCCATTATCCCAGCCAAGAGAAAGTCCAGCCATAGCATCAGCTTGTCATAGGGATTTACAGTAAGCCTAAAGTGGAACTGACAGCGTTTTTAACAACAGGAAATCTTATTAATCTGTTCATATACACCCCCAGGAAGAATATGACTTTTTAAAAACATTTTCTGACAAACAAGCACTTAGATGTGGTCATTTTCACATTTTCATAAAATCATAGAATGTTTAGGAATGACGTAGAGTAAGGCATTTGTGAAAATTCGATACCAATATAGAGTGGGAAAGCAGCCATGCGTTTTGGACAATTAGTAGACACTGCAGTAAATAAAACCCTCATTAAAAGCACCTGTCACATCCAGGACCAGAGTCAATGCAGACCGGTGTGCGATAGCCAATCAGAGCTACAGTAGGCCTTTATGCAAATAAGCCATTTGCCATATGGGCCTGCCACCATTCACTTTGAACTGGACTGTGTGTTTACAGGTAGTAGGGCCTGCCATCATTCACTATGAACTGGACTGTGTGTTTACAGGCAGTAGGGCCTGCCATCATTCACTATGAACTGGACTGTGTGTTTACAGGCAGTAGGGCCTGCCATCATTCACTATGAACTGGACTGTGTGTTTACAGGCAGTAGGGCCTGCCACCATTCACTATGAACTGGACTGTGTGTTTACAGGCAGTAGGGCCTGCCACCATTCACTATGAACTGGACTGTGTGTTTACAGGCAGTAGGGCCTGCCATCATTCACTATGAACTGGACTGTGTGTTTACAGGCAGTAGGGCCTGCCATCATTCACTATGAACTGGACTGTGTGTTTACAGGCAGTAGGGCCTGCCATCATTCACTATGAACTGGACTGTGTGTTTACAGGCAGTAGGGCCTGCCATCATTCACTATGAACTGGACTGTGTGTTTACAGGCAGTAGGGCCTGCCATCATTCACTATGAACTGGACTGTGTGTTTACAGGCAGTAGGGCCTGCCATCATTCACTATGAACTGGACTGTGTGTTTACAGGCAGTAGGGCCTGCCATCATTCACTATGAACTGGACTGTGTGTTTACAGGCAGTAGGGCCTGCCATCATTCACTATGAACTGGACTGTGTGTTTACAGGCAGTAGGGCCTGCCATCATTCACTATGAACTGGACTGTGTGTTTACAGGCAGTAGGGCCTGCCATCATTCACTATGAACTGGACTGTGTGTTTACAGGCAGTAGGGCCTGCCATCATTCACTATGAACTGGACTGTGTGTTTACAGGCAGTAGGGCCTGCCATCATTCACTATGAACTGGACTGTGTGTTTACAGGCAGTAGGGCCTGCCATCATTCACTATGAACTGGACTGTGTGTTTACAGGCAGTAGGGCCTGCCATCATTCACTATGAACTGGACTGTGTGTTTACAGGCAGTAGCAACAGAGTGACTTGAGATCATTACATCTCATTCGCAAAAAAAAAACCCCACAAAATATACCTGAATATGATTTCTGTAAATATGTAAAATACCACGGGAGTCCTCTTACATTTGGGAACTTTACAGTCCAATTGATAAAACATCCATGAAAAGATAGGCTCGCTCTCTCCCTCAGTTATAAACATCATCAACAACAAGATCAACAACTAATGCTAGCCAGAGCGAGATGAGCTCAAGTCTAATTAGATAACATTATTCAGCTAGTTGGTTGGTCAGAATTGCACCTATAAAACGATGGGGAATAGTAGCCTGCTCGTACTTCTGCAGGATGCCTGCCGATTGACGCATGGTTGTTCCAACCCACGCGTTGAGAACTGAATGGGAACTTGCCTTCCCACCCATTTGATCGATGACAAATGCATTTGATTGACAACTAAGGATGCGTTTGTAAACTGGCCTCCGGTGTGTTAGCGTGCGCTCTGGGTTCGTAAACTGCCTCCGGTGTGTTAGCGTGCGCTCTGGGTTCGTAAACTGCCTCCGGTGTGTTAGCGTGCGCTCTGGGTTCGTAAACTGCCTCCGGTGTGTTAGCGTGCGCTCTGGGTTCGTAAACTGCCTCCGTGTGTGGGTTCGTCAACTGCGTGTGTTAGCGCGCTCTGGGTTCGTAAACTGCCTCCGGTGTGTTAGCGTGCGCTCTGGGTTCGTAAACTGGTTCGTCAACTGCCTCCGGTGTGTTAGCGTGCGCTCTGGGTTCGTCAACTGCCTCCGGTGTGTTAGCGTGTTAACTGCCTCCGTGTGTTAGCGTGCGCTCTGGGTTCGTAAACTGCCTCCGGTGTGTTAGCGTGCGCTCTGGGTTCGTAAACTGCCTCCGGTGTGTTAGCGTGCGCTCTGGGTTCGTCAACTGCCTCCGGTGTGTTAGCGCCTCCGGTGTGGCGCTCTGGGTTCGTCAACTGCTCTGGGTTCGGGTTCGTCAACTGCCTCCGGTGTGTTAGCGTGCGCTCTGGGTTCGTCAACTGCCTCCGGTGTGTTAGCGTGCGCTCTGGGTTCGTAAACTGCCTCCGGTGTGTTAGCGTGCGCTCTGGGTTCGTAAACTGCCTCCGGTGTGTTAGCGTGCGCTCTGGGTTCGTAAACTGCCTCCGGTGTGTTAGCGTGCGCTCTGGGTTCGTCAACTGCCTCCGGTGTGTTAGCGTGCGCTCTGGGTTCGTAAACTGCCTCCGGTGTGTTAGCGTGCGCTCTGGGTTCGTAAACTGCCTCCGGTGTGTTAGCGTGCGCTCTGGGTTCGTAAACTGCCTCCGGTGTGTTAGCGTGCGCTCTGGGTTCGTCAACTGCCTCCGGTGTGTTAGCGTGCGCTCTGGGTTCGTAAACTGCCTCCGGTGTGTTAGCGTGCACTCTGGGTTCGCCTCCGGTGTGTTAACTGCCTCCGGGTGTGTTAGCGTGCGCTCTGGGTTCGTAAACTGCCTCCGGTGTGTTAGCGTGCGCTCTGGGTTCGTAAACTGCCTCCGGTGTGTTAGCGTGCGCTCTGGGTTCGTAAACTGCCTCCGGTGTGTTAGCGTGCGCTCTGGGTTCGTAAACTGCCTCCGGTGTGTTAGCGTGCGCTCTGGGTTCGTCAACTGCCTCCGGTGTGTTAGCGTGCGCTCTGGGTTCGTAAACTGCCTCCGGTGTGTTAGCGTGCACTCTGGGTTCGTCAACTGCCTCCGGTGTGTTAGCGTGCGCTCTGGGTTCGTAAACTGCCTCCGGTGTGTTAGCGTGCGCTCTGGGTTCGTAAATTCAGAGCGTGTCGCTCTTCGAACGTACACTGTACTAATAACACTGAACGCTGTTGCTGAGGGTTGATCCTAGCGTTCCTCACAACCGCAGTCAAGCATCCAAGCGAACTGTCTAATTTTGGCTAGTTTGATAGCTACTTCCAGACACATAATGAGAGAACACTTCACTCTGACCATTTTCCTCGCCCTAGCAGAGCTGGTTAGGCAGTTTTCATGTTATCCAGAGCGTTGGTGAATGTGACTGTGCTGCTGGCAACAATTTAATTACATTTTTTGCCAAAGTTTACAGACATCGGTCATATTCAGCGGGTGTTGCGCATTCGTACATTCATCAGTTATTCTGCGCTCTCAGACAATTCACTCAGACGAGAGTGTTCTAATATCGGAGTAGATAGCCAGAGTGAATTTACAAACGCAAGAGATATGCTAACTGGATACCAGTCATTCAAGTTCAGCATAGCTAGCTAGCGAAGCGATTATTTTTATTTCTTGCCAGCTAACCAAATGACACCTGTGTCTCTCGAGCTGTGGCCACCGAAAAACGAGGATGGGGAGGGGGGTAAAGAGGTCACTCACTCCTCCAATGACATGATATCCTCCCAGCAGATAGCTAGCTAATGTCAGGCCCTGTGTTTTTAACTTGCACTATCAATAGATACGCTAACCTATTAGCCATGTTATGATTGACTTGTGACCATTGCCCTTGCTAGTTTGATTGTATTGTCATTAGCCTTAGCTACATTAGTCCGTTTTTGTCAAATATCGAGTAATTGAAACTGAAACAGTGCATCCCGAATGGGTGGTGGCAGATGAATGGGTGGTGGCAGATGAATGGGTGGTGGCAGATGAATGGGTGGAGGCAGATGAATGGGTGGAGGCAGATGAATGGGTGGAGGCAGATGAATGGGTGGAGGCAGAGGCAGATGAATGGGTGGAGGCAGATGAATGGGTGGAGGCAGATGAATGGGTGGAGGCAGAGGCAGATGAATGGGTGGAGGCAGATGAATGGGTGGAGGCTGATGAATGGGTGGAGGCTGATGAATGGGTGGAGGCTGATGAATGGGTGGAGGCAGATGAATGGGTGGAGTCTGATGAATGGGTGGAGGCTGATGAATGGGTGGAGGCAGATGAATGGGTGGAGGCAGATGAATGGGTGGAGGCAGACTTCCATCTATTCTGACAACAATGTACAAGCTGTGATTTACAACCGGATAGCAATTTTTTTTTTTTACCACCAAGAAATGTATTGGTGAATTATATTAATCATGTATTGAACTGCATCCATCTATTCTGACAACAATGCCTTAGTGTACGTCATGGAAAATTGAGTCAAATATAGTACCTATTATTTTTAAACCTCTTATAATGTTGGTTTTGTAGCATGAACTGGGAAGTTGATATTTTTTGACTGATATTATGATTGTCTGTTTGTTTCGTATCTGCAAAGTAACTAAAATTAGCTGCCAGTTCCCACTTTCATAATGGACAAACAGGACCAGAGCCATATATTTAAAGAGTAGGTCCAACTTTTAGAAGGTTGATTATTGTTTTAAATTCTAGACATTCAGTGACATTGCATTGTTTAAATATTCTCCATGTAATGTTAATGGGGGAGATAATATGTCTGTTATAGAATGTTGTAGTGTCATGTTAATGGGGGAGATAATATGTCTGTTATAGAATGTTGTAGTGTCATGTTAACAGGGAGATAATATGTCTGTTATAGAATGTTGTAGTGTCATGTTAATGGGGGAGATAATATGTCTGTTATAGTATGTTGTAGTGTCATGTTAACAGGGAGATAACATGTCTGTTATAGAATGTTGTAGTGTCATGTTAACGGGGAGATAACATGGCTGTTATAGAATGTTGTAGTGTCATGTTAAAATGCATCATGATGCAGAAACCTCAATGTCCCAGATTCCTAAATATATTGCTCCGGATAGGGTTCCTGTCTGCAGTGAGAGAAGAACTCCTCAGACCAGACTAAAATATAATGTTGTCACATGAACAATCCATAGCCTAAGAGCCTAATAGTGGACCCAGTCCTCCTCCCTTCCTCTGCAACAGTGTGGTCTGGCCCAGTCCTCCTCTCCTCCTCTGCAACAGTGTGGGCTGGCTGGCCCAGTCCTCCTCCCTTCCTCTACAACAGTGTGGTCTGGCCCAGTCCTCCTCTCCTCCTCTGCAACAGTGTGGGCTGGCTGGCCCAGTCCTCCCTTCCTCTACAACAGTGTGGTCTGACCCAGTCCTCCTCCCTTCCTCTGCAACAGTGTGGTCTGGTCCGTTCCTCCTCTGCAACAGTGTGGGCTGACTGGCCCAGTCCTCCTCCCGTCGTCTACAACAGTGTGGGCTGGCTGGCCCAGTCCTCCTCCCTTCCTCTACAACAGTGTGGGCTGGCTGGCCCAGTCCTCCTCTACAGCAGTGTGGGCTGGCTGGCCCAGTCCTCCTCCCTTCCTCTGCAACAGTGTGGGCTGGCTGGCCCAGTCCTCCTCCCGTCCTCTACAACAGTGTGGGCTGGCTGGCCCAGTCCTCCCCCCTCCTCTGCAACAGTGTGGGCTGGCTGGCCCAGTCCCCCCCCCCCCCTCTGCAACAGTGTGGGCTGGCTGGCCCAGTCCTCCTATACAACAGTGTGGCTGGCTGGCCCAGTCCCCCCCCCCCCTCCTCTGCAACAGTGTGGGCAGGCTGGCCCAGTCCTCCTCTGCAACAGTGTGGGCTGGCTGGCCCAGTCCTCCTCCCCTCCTCTGCAACAGTGTGGGCTGGCTGGCCCAGTCCTCCCCCCCTCCTCTACAACAGTGTGGGCTGGCTGGCCCAGTCCTCCTCCCCTCCTCTGCAAGAGTGTGGGCTGGGTATATTTCTAGGAATCTAGGAAAGTATTCTGTTGGTGTTTTTAAGAGAGGATCCAAAGTTAGGCTGGTAGCAGTACGGAGACTGGGTTAGGACCAGAACCCAGGCTGGACCAGGTTAGGGCCAGAACACAGACTGGACCAGGTTAGGACCAGAACCCAGGCCAATAGCGCTAGAGGGACCAGGTTAGGACCAAAACCCAAGCTGGTAGTGCTAGATGGACCGAGTTAGGATCAGAACCCAGGTTGGACCAGAGGAGGACCAGAACCCAGACTGGACCAGGTTAGGAAAAGAACCCAGGCCGGTAGCGGTACGGGGAACATTTGGGAAACTGGGACTCGGGTTTGCAGAGTGGGAGGGTTGGGTCCAGACACTGTTCCTCGTCCTGTTGGTCCAGCAGACTGTCCCCCCTCCGCCGCGGGGAGGTTGAGCAGGCGTAAGGGGGCTCCATGGGGGTGGCTAGTACCTCCATGTCTCTGGGCTCCATGTGATGGGTTAGCAGTGGGTGTCCCCTCCTTGGTGAGGGCGTCGGGGCCTCCAGACTGTGTCCCCTCCTTGGGGATGGTGTCGGGGGCTCCAAGGGGGTAGGAAGCACGGTCATGTCCCTGCCAAACTCCACCGTGGGAGGGGTGTCTGTGCTGGTGGTGTGGGCTGGGGACTCTCCATTCCCCTGCCCCCCTCCTCTGCCCCGCCCAGGCGACTGGCCCAGGAAGACGTCGCAGCGTACCCGTGGCGAGGGACGTGGTCTAACCAGGAAGTCCAGGGTTTTGGGTCGTTCAGGAGGGCAGCGGCGGCGCGGTGTAGGGGGAAACACCAGATTTGGATCTGGCAACCGGGGAACCTGGGATACGTTGTCACTTAGACCCCTGAGACCTCCATCTGTTTGAAAATAGAGAAAAAGAAAAACAGTTGTAGAACATCTAGGGATATTAAGACAGGATGAATCAGGCCATATAACTAGAGCAGATCAACAACAAACCGTCTGTAGGAGAACAGTAAACATACCTGAAGGCTCCAGAGCTGCTCTGACAGGTAAAGGAAAATAGTGGATATAGTTTGGAGGAGGGCAGCGCGTCTCGATGGCTCCGTCGGAGGGAGTACGGTGTAGACAACGTGAGGAGGAAGGAGCGGAGGGAAGATGGGTCGGGGTCAGGGACTGCCGAGGGTGACGCTTGAAGCTCTCCAGGTGTGTGTTGACCAAGGGGTTGAGTGAGGCATGCTGGGGCTGGGGGTGAACAGAGGTGTGGGGCTGAACAGAAGGCTGAACAGGGGCCTGGGGAGAGGCAGTGCGGTAGACCAACAGTTCCTCACTATCAGATCGTAACAGAGACCGCGTAGAATTACAGTCCGACACAGACGACAGTGACAGCAGTGTGAGAGAGGACGGAAACAGTCCGCCTCCAACCCGCTCCGTCACCGGGGCAACCGAGTGCTTCAGGGGGCTCTCCTTGTCCCCTCCCCGCCTGAAGAGCTTGCGTGTGGGGGGACTGGTGCTCCGTCTCTGGCCCCCTGTCCCTGTACGGTGGAAGAAGCCCTCCCAGCGAGGTGGCTTGCTGCTTTCCCCAGCCCCCTCAGTCCCAGACCCAGAACCAGTCCCAGGCTGGGCCAGAGTCATCATATTGAAGCCCAGTCCTACTGCAGCCAGCAAGGCCCCACACCCAGTAGCACCAGCTCTGACCTCCCCCGCCCGGCAGGACTCTTCCTACTGGGGGGTGTGTCCGGGGCCTGGGTGCTACGGTAACTAGGGTAGTACTCCCCGCCTCCTCCTGCGTTACCATCGGCAACAGGCCCCTCCTTGTGGAAGGGGATGCAGAGGTAGGATTGGCTGGGGGATGCGTTGGCCCCTGGGTCAGTGGTGTAACAGCAGTCTTCATTCTCTACAGGGAGGAGAGGGTTTCACCACATTACATTATTGTTGCTAAGGTACATGTTCCTTACCTAGCTCTGTTACATGCTGACCACACTGCTTGCGTCGCGTGTTCGAGCGTTGCAAAAAAATATATGTACACATACAGTGCCTTGCGAAAGTATTCGGCCCCCTTGAACTTTGTGACCTTTTGCCACATTTCAGGCTTCAAACATAAAGATATAAAACTGTATTTTTTTGTGAAGAATCAACAACAAGTGGGACACAATCATGACGTGGAACGACATTTATTGGATATTTCAAACTTTTTTAATAAATCAAAAACTGAAAAATTGGGCATGCAAAATTATTCAGCCTCTTTACTTTCAGTGCAGCAAACTCTCTCCAGAAGTTCAGTGAGGATCTCTGAATGATCCAATGTTGACCTAAATGACTAATGATGATAAATACAATCCACCTGTGTGTAATCAAGTCTCCGTATAAATGCACCTGCACTGTGATAGTCTCAGAGGTCCTTTAAAAGTGCAAAGAGCATCATGAAGAACAAGGAACACACCAGGCAGGTCCGAGATACTGTTGTGAAGAAGTTTAAAGCCGGATTTGGATACAAAAAGATTTCCCAAGCTTTAAACATCCCAAGGAGCACTGTGCAAGCGATAATATTGAAATGGAAGGAGTATCAGACCACTGCAAATCTACCAAGACCTGGCCGTCCCTCTAAACTTTCAGCTCATACAAGGAGAAGACTGATCAGAGATGCAGCCAAGAGGCCCATGATCACTCTGGATGAACTGCAGAGATCTACAGCTGAGGTGGGAGACTCTGTCCATAGGACAACAATCAGTCGTATATTGCACAAATCTGGCCTTTATGGAAGAGTGGCAAGAAGAAAGCCATTTCTTAAAGATATCCATAAAAAGTGTTGTTTAAAGTTTGCCACAAGCCACCTGGGAGACACACCAAACATGTGGAAGAAGGTGCTCTGGTCAGATGAAACCAAAATTGAACTTTTTGGCAACAATGCAAAACGTTATGTTTGGCGTAAAAGCAACACAGCTCATCACCCTGAACACACCATCCCCACTGTCAAACATGGTGGTGGCAGCATCATGGTTTGGGCCTGCTTTTCTTCAGCAGGGACAGGGAAGATGGTTAAAATTGATGGGAAGATGGATGGAGCCAAATACAGGACCATTCTGGAAGAAAACCTGATGGAGTCTGCAAAAGACCTGAGACTGGGACAGAGATTTGTCTTCCAACAAGACAATGATCCAAAACATAAAGCAAAATCTACAATGGAATGGTTCAAAAATAAACATATCCAGGTGTTAGAATGGCCAAGTCAAAGTCCAGACCTGAATCCAATCGAGAATCTGTGGAAAGAACTGAAAACTGCTGTTCACAAATGCTCTCCATCCAACCTCACTGAGCTCGAGCTGTTTTGCAAGGAGGAATGGGAAAAAATGTCAGTCTCTCGATGTGCAAAACTGATAGAGACATACCCCAAGCGACTTACAGCTGTAATCGCAGCAAAAGGTGGCGCTACAAAGTATTAACTTAAGGGGGCTGAATAATTTTGCACGCCAAATTTTTCAGTTTTTGATATGTTAAAAAAGTTTGAAATATCCAATAAATGTCGTTCCACTTCATGATTGTGTCCCACTTGTTGTTGATTCTTCACAAAAAAATACAGTTTTATTATCGTTATGTTTGAAGCCTGAAATGTGGCAAAAGGTCGCAAAGTTCAAGGGGGCCGAATACTTTCGCAAGGCACTGTACATGTTATTCAATCATTGCACCGACACTGCTCGCGAGAGCGTCAACGAGCGTCTGCGTAGCCAGGCGCTAATATAGAACTTGGTTCAATTTGTGACGCTTGATGCCCTGCAAGTCCCGTCTCTCCCATCTCCTCATTGGTTTTTAGGAGCATATACCCACGTGGTTGATTGGAAGATGAACTGAGGTCCATACTCCAGTCCAGTTGGTGGTGGTAAAGCACCTTAAAGTTGGGTGCCAACTGCCATATAAAGTCCAGAGAAGAAGAAGCCTGAAGGAGGAGAGATGACTAGAAACAAACTCGGTTTGCCCATTTCTCTGTGGATTAATTGTCAGAGTAGAGGTGCCTTTCAGGTAAAATAACAACCCAATATTTATCCCAGGACAAATTAGCTTGCAACAACAAGCTAGCTAGCTAAATTGCCATAAATGTTTAATGCTTTTCGACCTGTCCCCAAATTAATATAGTTGGTTCAGAGTTTGTTTTGATATTTCAATCTCCGTGTCCATATCGCGTCTGGTGTGGATGGACAGAATCAACATGCGTGCAGTTTGGTCAGCATGTTAGGCTATCAGTATCAATCTTATTTCAGTCCCTACCCATCTCTGATAGTGTTATTTCAGTCCTTACCCATCTCTAATCATGTTATTTCAGTCCCTACCCATCTCTAATCATGTTATTTCAGTTCCTACCCATCTCTGATAGTGCTATTTCAGTCCTTACCCATCTCTAATCATGTTATTTCAGTCCTTACCCATCTCTGATAGTGTTATTTCAGTCCCTACCCATCTCTGATAGTGTTATTTCAGTCCTTACCCATCTCTAATCATGTTATTTCAGTCCTTACACATCTCTAATCATGTTATTTCAGTCCTTACCCATCTCTAATCATGTTATTTCAGTCCCTACCCATCTCTGATAGTGTTATTTCAGTCCCTACCCATCTCTGATAGTGTTATTTCAGTCCCTACCCATCTCTAATCATGTTATTTCAGTCCTTACCCATCTCTGATAGTGTTATTTCAGTCCCTACCCATCTCTGATAGTGTTATTTCAGTCCTTACCCATCTCTGATCATGTTATTTCAGTCCCTACCCATCTCTGACAGTGTTATTTCAGTCCTTACCCATCTCTGATAGTGTTATTTCAGTCCCTACCCATCTCTGATAATGTTATTTCAGTCCTTACCCATCTCTGATAGTGTTATTTCAGTCCTTACCCATCTCTAATCATGTTATTTCAGTCCTTACCCATCTCTAATCATGTTATTTCAGTCCCTACCCATCTCTGATAGTGTTATTTCAGTCCCTACCCATCTCTAATCATGTTATTTCAGTCCCTACCCATCTCTGATAGTGCTATTTCAGTCCTTACCCATCTCTAATCATGTTATTTCAGTCCTTACCCATCTCTGATAGTGTTATTTCAGTCCCTACCCATCTCTGATAGTGTTATTTCAGTCCTTACCCATCTCTAATCATGTTATTTCAGTCCTTACACATCTCTAATCATGTTATTTCAGTCCTTACCCATCTCTAATCATGTTATTTCAGTCCCTACCCATCTCTGATAGTGTTATTTCAGTCCCTACCCATCTCTGATAGTGTTATTTCAGTCCCTACCCATCTCTAATCATGTTATTTCAGTCCTTACCCATCTCTGATAGTGTTATTTCAGTCCCTACCCATCTCTGATAGTGTTATTTCAGTCCTTACCCATCTCTGATCATGTTATTTCAGTCCCTACCCATCTCTGACAGTGTTATTTCAGTCCTTACCCATCTCTGATAGTGTTATTTCAGTCCCTACCCATCTCTGATAATGTTATTTCAGTCCTTACCTCTGATCATCTCTGATCTCTGAGTGTTATTTCAGTCCTTACCCATCTCTAATCATGTTATTTCAGTCCTTACCCATCTCTAATCATGTTATTTCAGTCCCTACCCATCTCTGATAGTGTTATTTCAGTCCCTACCCATCTCTGATAGTGTTATTTCAGTCCCTACCCATCTCTAATCATGTTATTTCAGTCCTTACCCATCTCTGATAGTGTTATTTCAGTCCCTACCCATCTCTGATAGTGTTATTTCAGTCCCTACCCATCTCTGATAGTGCTATTTCAGTCCTTACACATCTCTAATCATGTTATTTCAGTCCTTACCCATCTCTGATAGTGTTATTTCAGTCCCTACCCATCTCTAATCATGTTATTTCAGTCCTTACCCATCTCTAATCATGTTATTTCAGTCCCTACCCATCTCTGATAGTGTTATTTCAGTCCCTACCCATCTCTGATAGTGTTATTTCAGTCCCTACCCATCTCTAATCATGTTATTTCAGTCCTTACCCATCTCTGATAGTGTTATTTCAGTCCCTACCCATCTCTGATAGTGTTATTTCAGTCCCTACCCATCTCTAATCATGTTATTTCAGTCCTTACCCATCTCTGATAGTGTTATTTCAGTCCCTACCCATCTCTGATAATGTTATTTCAGTCCTTACCCATCTCTGATCATGTTATTTCAGTCCCTACCCATCTCTGATAGTGTTATTTCAGTCCCTACCCATCTCTGATAGTGTTATTTCAGTCCTTACCCATCTCTGATAGTGTTATTTCAGTCCTTACCCATCTCTGATCATGTTATTTCAGTCCCTACCCATCTCTGATAATGTTATTTCAGTCCTTACCCATCTCTGATAGTGTTATTTCAGTCCTTACCCATATCTGATAATGTTATTTCAGTCCTTACCCATCTCTGATAATATTATTTCAGTCCTTACCCATCTCTGATAATATTATTTCAGTCCTTACCCATCTCTAATCATGTTATTTCAGTCCTTACCCATCTCTGATAATGTTATTTCAGTCCTTACCCATCTCTAATCATGTTATTTCAGTCCTTACCCATCTCTAATCATGTTATTTCAGTCCCTACCCATCTCTGATAGTGTTATTTCAGTCCCTACCCATCTCTGATAGTGTTATTTCAGTCCCTACCCATCTCTAATCATGTTATTTCAGTCCTTACCCATCTCTGATAGTGTTATTTCAGTCCCTACCCATCTCTGATAGTGTTATTTCAGTCCTTACCCATCTCAGTGAGGCTGGGTACCCCTGGTATGGCAGGGCTGTGTCTCGGTGACCTGCGGAGATTTGGGGCGCTGCAGGACCTCTGTCTGTTCCCCTCCTGAGGGACCTTGATGCTGGTAGGGGCAGGAGATAAAGAGCTATAGAGAACCACTAAATAGTGGCATGTTAAGGTCTGTTGTAGTCTGGTCGTTGCATGCAAGACAGCACAAACATGTATGTGATCAGGTTAGATGCCCTGGTCCTTCCCCACCCTCCCTCACTCTGCCCCGCCCTGGTCCTGCCCTCCCTCACTCTGCCCCGCCCTGGTCCTGCCCTACCCTCCCTCACCTTGCCCAATACCCGACCCTTCCTCCCTCACCCTGCCTCACCCCTCCTCTCACCTCTCATCATCACTGTGTTCTCTGTGTGAGCCCCTGATACGGCCTTTCTTCCTGGAGCCTCTCTTCTCTTCCTCCTCATCCAACCGACCCCAACCTTTACACCCCTCACCTCCAGGAGTCACTGGAAAACAAGACTCCATTTTAGAAGTTCACATTTACAAAAAAAACTCAAAAACATGGAATGAGTTTTTTTTGTCATGAGAGCTGTGGTTAGTAAGATGTTTTCGTTACACATGGTAAATAAACATTACATAACGATACATAATGGTAATATAATGGCAATGGTTCCAAATAATACCCATCTCTGATGACGATCTTGAGACTGATTCCCTGACCTGTCAATGTTTTTAATTTGCTGTGTTATACTCTTGCAAATTCTATGGTTTTTACTAGATTACTTGTAGTTTTGTCTGTAATTTTTGTAATGACTTGGTGCTGCCTATCTTGGCCAGGACGCTCTTGAAAAAGAGATTTGAAATCTCAATGAGCCCTTCCTGATTAAATAAAGGTTTAAATTAAAAAAAAAAAATAAATAAAAATACAGAACATGTGCTGAACTGTAAATATGGTCAATAGTCAACCCAAACCTAGGAGGATACACAGTATCAGCTGATTGTAAGTCACTCAGGATAAGACCTTCTGCTAAGAAAAATAATAATTTAAAGGTCAAAGGTAATGTAAATAGCATATAGTGTTTACGTTGTATGGCTCTGAGGCGTGGTAGTAACGGGGCCTGGGGACTGGTGGGAGGGCTGGAGAGACTACCCAGTAAACTCCTGCATCGATCGTGAGAGGGAGAGGCCTGCACGGTGATCTTGTGTTGAAAATCTGGACAAAGAAGAGCACAAACAAATCAAACAATGTCCATATAAATAAAACTATTCATGTAAATCGCTGGCTTCATACAGGCTTCATACAGGCTACATACAGGCTACATACAGGCTACATACAGCCTTCATACAGGCTACATACAGGCTACATACAGGCTACATACAGGCTACATACAGCCTTCATACAGCCTTCATACAGGCTACATACAGGCTACATACAGGCTACATACAGGCTACATACAGGCTACATACAGCCTTCATACAGCCTTCATACAGGCTACATACAGGCTACATACAGGCTACATACAGGCTACATACAGGCTACATACAGGCTACATACAGCCTTCATACAGCCTTCATACAGGCTACATACAGGCTACATACAGGCTACATACAGGCTACATACAGGCTACAGCCTACATACGGCTTCACAGCCTTCGTACAGCCTTCGTACAGGCTACGTACAGGCTACGTACAGGCTACGTACAGGCTACGTACAGGCTACGTACAGGCTACATACAGGCTTCGTACAGCCTTCGTACAGGCTATGTACAGGCTACGTACAGGCTACGTACAGGCTACGTACAGGCTACATACAGGCTTCATACAGGCTTCATACAGGCTACATACAGGCTACATACAGGCTACATACAGGCTACATACAGCCTTCGTACAGGCTACGTACAGGCTACGTACAGGCTACATACAGGCTACATACAGGCTACATACAGGCTACATACAGGCTTCATACAGGCTACATACAGGCTACATACAGGCTACATACAGCCTTCATACAGGCTACATACAGGCTACATACAGGCTTCATACAGGCTACATACAGGCTACATACAGGCTACATACAGCCTTCATACAGGCTACATACAGGCTACATACAGGCTACATACAGCCTTCATACAGGCTACATACAGGCTTCATACAGGCTACATACAGGCTACATACAGCCTTCATACAGGCTTCATACAGGCTACATACAGGCTACATACAGCCTTCATACAGGCTACATACAGGCTACATACAGCCTTCATACAGCCTTCATACAGGCTACATACAGCCTTCATACAGGCTACGTACAGGCTACATACAGGCTACATACAGCCTTCATACAGGCTTCATACAGGCTACATACAGGCTACATACAGGCTTCATACAGGCTACATACAGCCTTCATACAGGCTACATACAGGCTACATACAGGCTACATACAGCCTTCATACAGGCTACGTACAGGCTACGTACAGGCTACATACAGGCTACATACAGGCTTCATACAGGCTACATACAGGCTACATACAGGCTACATACAGGCTACATACAGCCTTCATACAGGCTACATACAGCCTTCATACAGGCTACATACAGGCTACATACAGCCTTCATACAGGCTACATACAGCCTTCATACAGGCTACGTACAGGCTACGTACAGGCTACATACAGGCTACATACAGGCTTCATACAGGCTTCATACAGGCTACATACAGGCTACATACAGGCTTCATACAGGCTACGTACAGGCTTCGTACAGGCTACAGTACTTCCGGCGCCGACAGAGATGGCCGCCTCGCTTTGCGTTCCTAGGAAACTATGCAGTTTTTTGTTTTTTTTACGTGTTATTTCTTACATTAGTACCCCAGGTCATCTTAGGTTTCATTACATACAGTCGAGAAGAACTACTGAATATAAGATCAGCGTCAACTCACCATCAGTACTACATACAGGCTACCAAGAATATGTTTTCCGGCGACGCGGATCCTGTGTTCTGCCTTACAAACAGGACAACGGAATGGATCGCATGCAGCGGCTACCCAAGGAAACGACTCCGAAAAAGAGGGAAACGTAGCGGTCTTCTGGTCAGACTCAGGACAAGGGCACATCACGCACCACTCCCCAGCATTCTTCTTGCCAATGTCCAGTCTTTTGACAACAAGGTTGATGAAATCCGAGCAAGGGTAGCATTCCAGAGGGACATCAGAGACTGCAACGCACCACTCTCTGCTTCACGGAAACATGGCTCACTGGAGAGACGCTATCCGATGCGGTGCAGCCAACGGGTTTCTCCACGCATCGCGCCGACAGAAACAAACATCTTTCTGGTAAGAAGAGTGGCGGGGGCGTATGCCTCATGACTAACGAGACATGGTGTGATGAAGGAAACATACAGGAACTCAAATCCTTCTGTTCACCTGATTTAGTATTCCTCACAATCAAATGTAGACCGTATTATCTTCCAAGAGAATTCTCTTCGATTATAATCACAGCCGTATATATATCCCCCAAGCAGACACGTCGATGGCTCTGAACTAACTTTATTTAACTCTTTGCAAACTGGAAACCATTTATCCGGAGGCTGCATTCATTGTAGCTGGGGATTTTAACAAAGCTAATCTGAAAACAAGACTCCCTAAATTTTATCAGCATATCGATTGCGCAACCAGGGGTGGTAAAACCTTGGATCATTGTTACTCTAACTTCCGCGATGCATATAAGGCCCTGCCCCGCCCCCCTTTCGGAAAAGCTGACCACAACTCCATTTTGTTGATCCCTGCCTACAGGCAGAAACTGAAACAAGAGGCTCCCACGCTGAGGTCTGTCCAACGCTGGTCAGACCAAGCTGACTCCACACTCCAAGACTGCTTCCATCACGTGGACTGGGACATGTTTCGTATTGCGTCAGATAAAAATATTGACGAATACGCTGATTCGGTGTGCGAGTTCATTAGAACGTGCGTTGAAGATGTCGTTCCCATAGCAACGATAAAAACATTCCCTAACCAGAAACCGTGGATTGATGGCAGCATTCGCGTGAAACTGAAAGCGCGAACCACTGCATTTAATCAGGGCAAGGTGTCTGGCAACATGACCGAATACAAACAGTGCAGCTATTCCCTCCGTAAGGCTATTAAACAAGCTAAGTGTCAGTACAGAGACAAAGTAGAATCTCAATTCAACGGCTCAGACACAAGAGGCATGTGGCAGGGTCTACAGTCAATCACGGACTACAAGAAGAAACCCAGCCCAGTCACGGACCAGGATGCCTTGCTCCCAGGCAGACTAAATAACTTTTTTGCCCGCTTTGAGGACAATACAGTGCCACTGACACGGCCTGCAACGAAAACATGCGGTCTCTCCTTCACTGCAGCCGAGGTGAGTAAGACATTTAAACGTGTTAACCCTCGCATGGCTGCAGGCCCAGACGGCATTCCCAGCCGCGCCCTCAGAGCATGCGCAGACCAGCTGGCCGGTGTGTTTACGGACATATTCAATCAATCCCTATACTAGTCTGCTGTTCCCACATGCTTCAAGAGGGCCACCATTGTTCCTGTTCCCAAGAAAGCTAAGGTAACTGAGCTAAACGACTACCGCCCCGTAGCACTCACTTCCGTCATCATGAAGTGCTTTGAGAGACTAGTCAAGGACCATATCACCTCCACCCTACCTGACACCCTAGACCCACTCCAATTTGCTTACCGCCCAAATAGGTCCACAGACGATGCAATCTCAACCACACTGCACACTGCCCTAACCCACCTGGACAAGAGGAATACCTATGTGAGAATGCTGTTCATCGACTACAGCTCGGCATTCAACACCATAGTACCCCCCAAGCTCGTCATCAAGCTCGAGACCCTGGGTCTCACCCCCGCCCTGTGCAACTGGGTACTGGACTTCCTGACGGGCCGCCCCCAGGTGGTGAGGGTAGGCAACAACATCTCCTCCCCGCTGATCCTCAACACGGGGGCCCCACAAGGGTGCGTTCTGAGCCCTCTCCTGTACTCCCTGTTCACCCACGACTGCGTGGCCACGCACGCTCCAACTCAATCATCAAGTTTGCGGACGACACAACAGTGGTAGGCTTGATTACCAACAACGACGAGACGGCCTACAGGGAGGAGGTGAGGGCCCGGAGTGTGGTGTCAGGAAAATAACCTCACACTCAACGTCAACAAAACTAAGGAGATGATTGTGGACTTCAGGAAACAGCAGAGGGAACACCCCTATCCACATCGATGGAACAGTAGTGGAGAGGGTAGCAAGTTTTATGTTCCTCGGCATACACATTACAGACAAACTGAATTGGTCCACTCACACTGACAGCGCCGTGAAGAAGGCGCAGCAGCGCCTCTTCAACCTCAGGAGGCTGAAGAAATTCGGCTTGTCACCAAAAGCACTCACAAACTTCTACAGATGCACAATCGAGAGCATCCTGGCGGGCTGTATCACCGCCTGGTACGGCAACTGCTCCGCCCTCAACCGTAAGGCTCTCAGAGGGTAGTGAGGTCTGCACAACGCATCACCGGGGCAAACTACCTGCCCTCCAGGACACCTACACCACCCGATGTTACAGGAAGGCCATAAAGATCATCAAGGACATCAACCACCCGAACCACTGCCTGTTCACCCCCGCTATCATCCAGAAGGCGAGGTCAGTTCAGGTGCATCAAAGCTGGGACCGAGAGACTGAAAAACAGCTTCTATCTCAAGGCCATCAGACTGTTAAACAGCCACCACTAACATTGAGTGGCTGTTGCCAACACACTGTCATTGACACTGACCCAACTCCAGCCACTTTAATAATGGGAATTGATGGGAAATGATGTAAATATATCACTAGCCACTTTAAACAATGCTACCTTATATAATGTTACTTACCCTACATTATTCATCTCATATGCATACGTATATCCTGTACTCTACATCATCGACTGCATCCTTATGTAATACATGTATCACTAGCCACTTTAACTATGCCACTTTGTTTACTTTGTCTACATACTCATCTCATATGTATATACTGTACTCGATACCATCTACTGTATGCTGCTCTGTACCATCACTCATTCATATATCCTTATGTACATATTCTTTATCCCCTTACACTGTGTATAAGACAGTAGTTTTGGAATTGTTAGTTAGATTACTTGTTGGTTATCACTGCATTGTCGGAACTAGAAGCACAAGCATTTCGCTACACTCGTATTAACATCTGCTAACCATGTGTATGTGACAAATAACATTTGATTGGATTGGATTTGATTTGATTTAGATTTGTACAGGCTACATACAGGCTACGTATAGCCTTCATACAGGCTACATACAGGCTACATACAGGCTTCAAACAGGCTACATACAGGCTACATACAGGCTACATACAGGCTTCGTACAGGCTTCATACAGGCTTCATACAGGCTACATACAGCCTTCATACAGGCTACATACAGGCTTCATACAGGCTACATACAGGCTTCATACAGGCTACATACAGGCTTCATACAGGCTACATAAATGTTGCATACAGCCTTCATACAGGCTACATACAGCCTTCATACAGGCTACATACAGCCTTCATACAGGCTACATACAGCCTTCATACAGGCTACATACAGCCTTCATACAGGCTACATACAGCCTTCATACAGGCTACATTAAGGCTATTTAACAGTCTAATATCTATTTAACAGTCTAATATCTATTTAACAGTCTAATATCTATTTAACAGTCTAATATCTATTTAACAGTCTAATAGCTATTTAACAGTCTAATAATTCAGTACCGTTTGCCGGACCGTAGCCACGTGAAAGTGGTGCACTATATAGGGAATAGGGCCCTGGTCTAAAGTAGTGCACTATATAGGGAATAGGGCCCTGGTCTAAAGTAGTGCACTATATAGGGAATAGGGCCCTGGTCTAAAGTACAGGCACTATATAGGGAATAGGCCCTGGTCTAAAGTAGTGCACTATATAGGAATAGGCTACTCTGGTCTAAAGTAGTGCACTATATAGGGAATAGGGCCCTGGTCTAAAGTAGTGCACTATATAGGAATAGGGCCCTGGTCTAAAGTAGTGCACTATATAGGGAATAGGGCTCTGGTCTAAAGTAGTGCACTATATAGGAATAGGGCCCTGGTCTAAAGTAGTGCACTATATAGGCTAATAGGGCCCTGGTCTAAAGTAGTGCACTATATAGGGAATAGGGCTCTGGTCTAAAGTAGTGCACTATATAGGGAATAGGGATCTGGTCTAAAGTAGTGCACTATATAGGGAATAGGGCCCTGGTCTAAAGTAGTGCACTATATAGGGAATAGGGTCCTGGTCTAAAGTAGTGCACTATATAGGGAATAGGGCTCTGGTCTAAAGTAGTGCACTATATAGGGAATAGGGTGCAATTTGAGCAGACCAAGGATAAACTTATTTTTTGTATTTGGCGGGGGGGGGTTCTTGCATTGGAATTATATTGAATTCTGTTTATATCACGCTGTACCACAATAAGTATCACAATAAAGTTCAAATGCGGAGACCATTGAGTGCTTTTGACCAAGAAGTGCCGCATCTTCAGTAACTGAATATTCCTCGCTCTTCCTATGATCCAGTTGCTATTAAATAAATGTTTTTTTGGGGGCAGAAAACCATGCATCTTGCATCTTGGGTAATAGGATTCTATAGGCTAACCTGGGCTGGCTCCTCCGTTCCAAGATCGTCAGGAACAGTCGGGAGTTGGAGGAGGGATTGTGGAGCCATTATCCTGGCGACACTTGCTGAAGCCTCTTAGCTGGAGGTCGGCAGCATCCTCGCTACCGGGCTTGACGGCGGCCTTGTGGTTTTCATTTCAGGATATTCATCAGCGGCAGTGGCAGATTAGCTGGTTAAAGTGAAAATGGCGAATAACACTAACGCCTGTTACAGCTGGCTAAGAGGCTAACTCTAAAGTGGGGGGGCGTGAGGCGCAGTTCAGTGAAGCAGGTTCAACTGTAAGCTTGACCCCGTCCTTTATAAATCAAAATATTACAAGCGGAGGTCTTTCACGTTATTTTAGCACAGAGGAGCACTGTTTTTTTTGTTATGGAAACCCAGAGGAGTCATACCTAACCGCCCAGGGACTTTCCATAGCCCCCCAGTGCACTCTGTCCATGGTGCTGACACAGCACAGCGGAGGTACAGATTTTGCACCTACCGGTCACTCAATCATTTGAACTTTGTTGCTGTTTTTATATTGGGACATAAAACTAAAACTGAAGGGGTCTCTCTTGCCCTGCATTTGAACTTTGTTGCTGTTTTTATATTGGGACATAAAACTAAAACTGAAGGGGTCTCTCTTGCCCTGCATTTGAACTTTGTTGCTGTTTTTATATTGGGACATAAAACTAAAACTGAAGGGGTCTCTCTTGCCCTGCATTTGAACTTTGTTGCTGTTTTTATATTGGGACATAAAACTAAAACTGAAGGGGTCTCTCTTGCCCTGCATTTGAACTTTGTTGCTGTTTTTATATTGGGACATAAAACTAAAACTGAAGGGCCTCTCTTGCCCTGCATTTGAACTTTGTTGCTGTTTTTATATTGGGACATAAAACTAAAACTGAAGGGGTCTCTCTTGCCCTGCATTTGAACTTTGTTGCTGTTTTTATATTGGGACATAAAACTAAAACTGAAGGGGTCTCTCTTGCCCTGCATTTGAACTTTGTTGCTACTTTTATATTGGGACATAAAACTAAAACTGAAGGGTCTCTCTTGCCCTGCATTTGAACTTTGTTGCCGTTTTATATTGGGACATAAAACTAAAACTGAAGGGGTCTCTCTTGCCCTGCATTTGAACTTTGTTGCCGTTTTTATATTGGGACATAAAACTAAAACTGAAGGGGCCTCTCTTGCCCTGCATTTGAACTTTGTTGCCGTTTTTATATTGGGACATAAAACTAAAACTGAAGGGGTCTCTCTTTCATTACCTGCATTTGAACTTTGTTGCTGATTTTATATTGGGACATAAAACTAAAACTGAAGGGGTCTCTCTTGCCCTGCATTTGAACTTTGTTGCTGTTTTTATATTGGGACATAAAACTAAAACTGAAGGGGTCTCTCTTGCCCTGCATTTGAACTTTGTTGCTGTTTTTATATTGGGACATAAAACTAAAACTGAAGGGGTCTCTCTTGCCCTGCATTTGAACTTTGTTGCTGTTTTTATATTGGGACATAAAACTAAAACTGAAGGGGTCTCTCTTGCCCTGCATTTGAACTTTCTTGTTGCTGTTTTATATTGGGACATAAAACTAAAACTGAAGGGGTCTCTCTTGCCCTGCATTTGAACTTTGTTGCTGTTTTTATATTGGGACATAAAACTAAAACTGAAGGGGTCTCTCTTGCCCTGCATTTGAACTTTGTTGCTGTTTTTATTTATATCGGGACATATACAGTGGGGCAGGTCGCAATTGTAAGAGGACAGAGGAGCCTCTTAAAGAAGAAGTTACAGGTCTGTGAGAGCCAGAAATATTGCTTGTTTGTAGGTGACCAAATACTTATTTTGCACCATAATTTGCAAATAAATTCATTAAAAATCCTACAATGTGATTTTCTGGATTTTTACAGGCCTCTCTCATCTTTTTAAGTGGGAGAACTTGCACAATTGGTGGCTGACTAAATACTTTTTTGCCCCAGTGTAACAAAATAAATATAAATATATAACTAAATAAATATATAACTAAAACTGTAGGAGTTAAGCCACTCTTTGCCATGGCAACATGCATTCACACATAGAAACAGAAACAAACATTCAGACACAGATGCACTCAAATGCACACAAACAGTCAACTCTTCAATGGGCAGTAGCGCAGAGCCATTGTGAATCCTATCTCTGCATGTGAGACCCACAGACATCAGATTGCTGGCCCTGTCCTACTGATGAAAATACCTACCTGAAGGCAGACTGATCCTGTTCCCGTCCTTCAGTTTGAGCCGTGAGCGTCTGAACTTGCCCTGCCTGCTCTCCACGCGGGGTTTCTCCTGATACAGCTGGTGGATGATAACGTTCAGCTCTCTCTCCAGGATGTGGATCTCCCTCTCCGCCAGCTCCTGCTCCCTCCTCCTAAGCTCCTCCTCTTGGCTCTTCTGCTGTAGCGCAGCACGACTCAGCTCCTCCTCCCACGACCTCAGCTCCTGGAGAAAAGGTTAGAGGTCAGGGGAGATTTAACACTTGTGGTGCGATTTTTTTGTTTTTCGGGGGGGGGGGGGATTATAGATGACACTACAGCATATCACTCTGCATAGCCTGGTTCAACAACCATTAAAGTTGGCAAGACAGCACAAACAAATCTCGTGGGCCCCATATTGTATAATATGGAAACCGCCACGACAGAGGCCTTTGATCTTTTGAAAGCTGACTGAGAATCCCGCTACCTTCTCCTTGACTCTGAGCTGGTCGAACATCTCCTGAATCTCCATCTTCCAGTCGTCCTGCAGGGAGTGGAAGGACTCGACTGGCATCTCGAAGAAGCCCGATTCCTCTATAGTTGTCAGCTGGTCCAGGATACTGGTGAAGAGAGGTCGTAGGTGGGGGTCTGGACTCCAGCAGTCTGGAGGAGAGAAGAAGAAGAAGTTAATAAAGGTGGTGTGTTTAGATGTACCACAGATAGAACAATGAGACAGATATTTCACTGGATGTGATAAATGTGAAGCATCCTGTTGGCCGTTTCCACTCACTACCAAATATGGTGGTGAGAGGAAGCCCAGTGGCCCGGCAGTGGGAGAAGGAGATGGATTTTGGCCGACATTCTGCTACTGTTCTCATTGATGAAACATTTGATCTCAATACAGTTTTCGGTTTCCAAAACTACAATATTTTACAAACAGAGTGGACTAAGTTTTATAGATTTGACCCTTTGCCAAATTTGCGTTGTTCAGATGGAGTGGAAGGGCGAATTAAATTACTGCACAAGCGCATTTCAAAGAGTAGGCGTTCCTTAACGGAAATATGCAAATAGATGCTAGAACGCGCCAATAGGCTCCTGCTAGCTCGTGCTTGGCTCTGCCCACCTTCTTGCCTGTTCTGCCCCACTATGATTCATTTGTTTCCATTGGAAACGACATGCTGTGATCTATCTTGGGTTAGTTATAAAAAATCTTTGATGTAATGTTTTGTTAGTATCTCTCTCTCTATATATAATAAATATATACACTACCGGTCAAAAGTTATATATATATATATATGACGGCACTCCATGGATCTACAGAGGACCTCAATGAAAATATCAATCTATCTATTATGGATCAGGATGGAGATGGATATATCTATTTATATACATACTCTTATAAGGGAATAATCTGTATTATTAAGGTAACGATGTGTACGTTCTGTCAACAAACAGGTGGCTGTTGGCCTCACTGAAGAATACCTAACAGAAATCATCTTACCTTCCCATAAGATGGGCGAAGGGCTCTGGGCAGGTGGCTGTTGGCCTCACTGAAGAATACCTAACAGAAATCATCTTACCTTCCCATAAGATGGGCGAAGGGCTCTGGGCAGGTGGCTGTTGGCCTCACTGAAGAATACCTAACAGAAATCATCTTACCTTCCCATAAGATGGGCGAAGGGCTCTGGGCAGGTGGCTGTTGGCCTCACTGAAGAATACCTAACAGAAATCATCTTACCTTCCCATAAGATGGGCGAAGGGCTCTGGGCAGGTGGCTGTTGGCCTCACTGAAGAATACCTAACAGAAATCATCTTACCTTCCCATAAGATGGGCGAAGGGCTCTGGGCAGGTGGCTGTTGGCCTCACTGAAGAATACCTAACAGAAATCATCTTACCTTCCCATAAGATGGGCGAAGGGCTCTGGGCAGGTGGCTGTTGGCCTCACTGAAGAATACCTAACAGAAATCATCTTACCTTCCCATAAGATGGGCGAAGGGCTCTGGGCAGGTGGCTGTTGGCCTCACTGAAGAATACCTAACAGAAATCATCTTACCTTCCCATAAGATGGGCGAAGGGCTCTGGGCAGGTGGCTGTTGGCCTCACTGAAGAATACCTAACAGAAATCATCTTACCTTCCCATAAGATGGGCGAAGGGCTCTGGGCAGGTGGCTGTTTGCCTCACTGAAGAATACCTAACAGAAATCATCTTACCTTCCCATAAGATGGGCGAAGGGCTCTGGGCAGGTGGCTGTTGGCCTCACTGAAGAATACCTAACAGAAATCATCTTACCTTCCCATAAGATGGGCGAAGGGCTCTGGGCAGGTGGCTGTTGGCCTCACTGAAGAATACCTAACAGAAATCATCTTACCTTCCCATAAGATGGGCGAAGGGCTCTGGACAGGTGGCTGTTGGCCTCACTGAAGAATACCTAACAGAAATCATCTTACCTTCCATAAGATGGGCGAAGGGCTCTGGACAGGTGGAAGGGATGGGCAACGCCAGCTTATTCATGGCTACTCCATACGCCACCGCGAACAATCAATGCCCCTGAATGGGACTTCTCCCGTCAGCAGCTCCCCACAGAAGAACCCCCATAGCTACAGGGTCGGGAGGAAGAGATCAGGAAAGAGATGGAAGACGTTATGGAAACAGAAAAATGGGATTTCTGGGAATTTTGGGAAAGGTACCTGAATTTTGAAACCTTTTGCTTCATAGGCTTATATTTCTCTTTCTGTCTTTCTTTTGTCAGTATCAGCAGGAAACAGAATGGCATAATTCAGAATCAGAGAGAGGATAGACAGGGCATAGACAGCAATAGCTCTGGCAGAGGTGGATAGACAGCATAGAGAATAGACAGCATAGAGGATAGACAGCATAGAGAATAGACAGCAGAGAGGATAGACAGCAGAGAGAATAGACAGCAGAGAGGATAGACAGCAGAGAGAATAGACAGCAGAGAGATGACAGCAGAGAAATAGACAGCATAGAGAATAGACAGCAGAGAGAATAGACAGCAGAAAAGAATGAATAGACAGAGAGGATAGACAGCATAGAGAATAGACAGCATAGAGAATAGACAGCAGAGAGGATAGACAGCAGAGAGGATAGACAGCAGAGAGAATAGACAGCAGAGAGAATAGACAGCAGAAAGAATAGACAGCAGAGAGAATAGACAGCAGAGAGGATAGACAGCATAGAGAATAGACAGCATAGAGAATAGACAGCATAGAGAATAGACAGCAGAGAGAATAGACAGCAGAGACAATAGACAGCAGAGAGAATAGACAGCAGAGACAATAGACAGCAGAGAGGATAGACAGCAGAGAGGATAGACAGCATAGAGAATAGACAGCAGAGAGAATAGACAGCAGAGAGAATAGACAGCAGATGATAGACAGCATAGAGAATAGACAGCAGAGAGAATAGACAGCAGAGAGAATAGACAGCAGAGAATAGACAGCATAGAGAATAGACAGCATAGAGAATAGACAGCAGAGAGAATAGACAGCAGAGACAATAGACAGCAGAGAGGATAGACAGCATAGAGAATAGACAGCAGAGAGAATAGACAGCAGAGAGAATAGACAGCAGAGGATAGACAGCATAGAGAATAGACAGCAGAGAGAATAGACAGCAGAAAGAATAGACAGCAGAGAGAATAGACAGCAGAGGATAGACAGCATAGAGAATAGACAGCATAGAGAATAGACAGCAGAGAGGATAGACAGCAGAGAGAATAGACAGCATAGAGAATAGACAGCAGAGAGAATAGACAGCAGAAAGAATAGACAGCAGAGAGAATAGACAGCAGAGACAATAGACAGCAGAGACAATAGACAGCAGAGAGAATAGACAGCAGAGACAATAGACAGCAGAGACAATAGACAGCAGAGAGAATAGACAGCAGAGAGAATAGACAGCATAGAGAATAGACAGCAGAGAGAATAGACAGCAGAGAGGATAGACAGCATAGAGAATAGACAGCAGAGAGGATAGACAGCAGAGAGGATAGACAGCAGAGAGAATATACATCAGAGAGAATAGACAGCATAGAGAATAGACAGCATAGAGAATAGACAGCAGAGACAATAGACAGCAGAGAGGATAGACAGCATAGAGAATAGACAGCAGAGAGGATAGACAGCAGAGAGGATAGACATCAGAGAGAATATACATCAGAGAGAATAGACAGCATAGAGAATAGACAGCTAGAGAATAGACAGATAGAGAATAGACAGCAGAGACAATAGACAGCAGAGAGAATAGACAGCATAGAGAATAGACAGCTAGAGAATAGACAGCAGAGACAATAGACAGCAGAGGGAATAGACAGCATAGAGAATAGACAGCTAGAGAATAGACAGCAGAGACAATAGACAGCTAGAGAATAGACAGCAGAGAGAATAGACAGCAGAGACAATAGACAGCAGAGAGAATAGACAGCAGAGAGAATAGACAGCATAGAGAATAGACAGCAGAGAGAATAGACAGCAGAGAGAATAGACAGCAGAGACAATAGACAGCAAAGAGAATAGACAGCAGAGACAATAGACAGCAGAGACAATAGACAGCAGAGAGAATAGACAGCAGAGAGAATAGACAGCAGAGACAATAGACAGCAGAGACAATAGACAGCAGAGACAATAGACAGCAGAGACAATAGACAGCAGAGACAATAGACAGCAGAGACAATAGACAGCAGAGACAATAGACAGCAGAGAGCAGAAAGCTGATGGACAGAGAGAGAATTAACAAATTCCTTAATAATCACAATATCTTGAGCAAAAGCCTGATTGGATTTATACCAAAACATTGTACAACCGATCATATTTACACCCGAGAGACCCTGATAGATAAACCTGTCCACCAAAATAATACCAAAATGGACTGTTCTACAAAGTTATTGAAAGTGGTGTAGGGGGTAAAAAACATAATTAAATCAATGTCTACTGGCAATACATTGCAGCATTAAAATTGGCACGTAAATAACAGAATTCTTTAACCAGGGGCGGGGCCTTCGCCAGGGTTGCAATCTGAGCCCTGCACTCTTCAATATTTACATCAACGAATTGGCCACAATTCTAGAACAATCCTCAGCCCGAAGTGTTAGTGTCCACAATTCAGAGCTTAATTAAATTATCCAGATTTCAGGGAATTAGACCAAAGTTCTCAAATGGATTAAATTTAGATTTTTTGTTGTTGTCACTGCACACAATTATTATTATTATTATTTCTATTTTTTTACAAATGAAAAGCCTAAATAAGTCCAGGAATAAACATTTGCTTAACTTGTCATGTTACAAGTTGTATAGATTCACTCTGTGTGCAATAATAGTGTTCAACATGATTTATGAATGACTACCTCATCTCTGTACCCAAACACATACAATTATCTGTACGGTCCTTCAGTCGAGCAGTGAATTTCAAACACAGATTCAACCACAAAGACCAGGGAGGTTTTCTAATGTCTCGCAAAGGACACCTATTGGTTGATGGGTAAAAAAAATAAATAAAAGCAGAATATCCCTTTGAGCATGGTGAAGTTATGAATTACACTTTGGATGGTGTATCAATACACCCAGTCACTACAAATATACAGGAGTCCTTCTTAACTCAGTTGCCGGAGAGGAAGGAAACTGCTCAGGGATTTCAACATGAGGACAATGGTGACTTTAAAACAGTTACAGAGTTTAATGCTGTGGTAGGAGACAACTGAGGATGGATCAACAACATTGTAGTTACTCCACAAGATTCTCCTACATGTCCAGAGGAAACTACAAACAATGGACGCAGAGCACCATTAGGCCAATATCCACTAATAATACAAACGTAGGTTTTTAGAAACATCTAAAATACAGTGACCCCCTCTCATATCATTACCAAGCCCTGCAATGCCAAGAGCTGAGCAAAGAAAAGAGTCCCCTCATCCAGCTGGTCCTGAGGCTGAGTTCACAAACCTGTTCTACTAACACACTGAAGCCTCAGTCCCCTCATCCAGCTGGTCCTGAGGCTGAGTTCATAACCTGTTCTACTAACAGAAGCCTCAGGACAGAACATCCAAACAATCAGAATAAAACAATTACAACACAGAAAACAAAACGCATAACTTATTGAGGAACACAAGACAAACACAAAGCAAAATGCAGTGCTATCTGGCCCTAAATCGACAGAACAGAGCAAACTATTTGACCATGGTTACTGATCAAAAGTACAAACTCAGTGAGCACAGCCTTGCCATTGCAACCACTGCACCACAGCAGAACCTGAGACGGAGCTGCATTATTAAAAAGTATCAAACGATGAGTGTCATTTCCCAAAATTTGACAACCTTATTGAAGGTTTCAAAGACCTCTCTGATGAGGATAGGCTACTCGTCCGGTTGGGGGAGGACGCAGAGAGCTGTGGGTTGGCAGAGCACTACATTGCTGCCTGCCATAAGATGACAGACAGTGTCTGACAGACCAACTAACCTGTACATGTCCTCCAACAAACAGACCAACTAACGTGCACATGTCCTCCAACAAACAGACCAACTAACCTGACATGTCCTCCAACAAACAGATGTCCTCCAACAAACAGACCAACTAACTGCACATGTCCTCCAACAAACAGACCAACTAACCTGCACATGTCCTCCAACAAACAGACCAACTAACCTAGACAGCACACATGTCCTCCAACAAACAGACCAACTAACCTGCACATGTCCTCCAACAAACAGACCAACTAACCTGACATGTCCTCCAACAAACAGACCAACTAACCTGCACATGTCCTCCAACAAACAGACCAACTAACCTGTACATGTCCTCCAACAAACAGACCAACTAACCTGCACATGTCCTCCAACAAACAGACCAACTAACCTGCACATGTCCTCCAACAAACAGACCAACTAACCTGCACATGTCCTCCAACAAACAGACCAACTAACCTGCACATGTCAAACAGACCAACTAACCTGTCAACAAACAGACCAACTAACCTGCACATGTCCTCCAACAAACAGACCAACTAACCTGCACATGTCCTCCAACAAACAGACCAACTAACCTGCACATGTCCTCCAACAAACAGACCAACTAACCTGCACATGTCCTCCAACAAACAGACCAACTAACCTGTACATGTCCTCCAAACAGACCAACTAACCTGCACATGTCCTCCAACAAACAGACCAACTAACCTGCACATGTCCTCCAAACAGACCAACTAACCTGCACATGTCCTCCAACAAACAGACCAACTAACGTGCACATGTCCTCCAAACAGACCAACTAACCTGTACATGTCCTCCAACAAACAGACCAACTAACCTGTACATGTCCTCCAAACAGACCAACTAACCTGCACATGTCCTCCAACAAACAGACCAACTAACCTGCACATGTCCTCCAACAAACAGACCAACTAACCTGCACATGTCCTCCAAACAGACCAACTAACCTGTACATGTCCTCCAACAAACAGACCAACTAACCTGTACATGTCCTCCAACAAACAGACCAACTAACCTGCACATGTCCTCCAAAAACAGACCAACTAACCTGCACATGTCCTCCAACAAACAGACCAACTAACCTGTACATGTCCTCCAACAAACAGACCAACTAACCTGCACATGTCCTCCAACAAACAGACCAAAACCTGTACATGTCCTCCAACAAACAGACCAACTAACCTGTACATGTCCTCCAACAAACAGACCAACTAACCTGCACATGTCCTCCAAACAGACCAACTAACCTGCACATGTCCTCCAACAAACAGACCAACTAACCTGTACATGTCCTCCAACAAACAGACCAACTAACCTGTACATGTCCTCCAACAAACAGACCAACTAACCTGTCCTCCAACAAACAGACCAACTAACCTGTCATGTCCTCCAACAAACAGACCAACTAACCTGCACATGTCCTCCAACAAACAGACCAACTAACCTGCACATGTCCTCCAACAAACAGACCAACTGTGTCCTCCAACAAACAGACCAACTAACCTGTACATGTCCTCCAAAAACAGAACAACTAACCTGTACATGTCCTCCAACAAACAGACCAACTAACCTGTATGTCCTCCAACAGAAACTAGAAACAGACCAACTAACCTGCACATGTCCTCCAACAAACAGACCAACTAACCTGCACATGTCCTCCAAACAGACCAACTAACCTGCACATGTCCTCCAACAAACAGACCAACTAACCTGTACATGTCCTCCAAACAGACCAACTAACCTGCACATGTCCTCCAACAAACAGACCAACTAACCTGTGTCCTCCAAACAGACCAACTAACCTCCATGTCCTCCAACAAACAGACCAACTAACCTGTACATGTCCTCCAAACAGACCAACTAACCTACACATGTCCTCCAACAAACAGACCAACTAACCTGTACATGTCCTCCAACAAACAGACCAACTAACAGACCAACTAACGTACACATGTCCTCCAAACAGACCAACTAACCTGTACATGTCCTCCAACAAACAGACCAACTAACCTGTACATGTCCTCCAAACAGACCAACTAACCTGCACATGTCCTCCAACAAACAGACCAACTAACCTGCACATGTCCTCCAACAAACAGACCAACTAACGTACACATGTCCTCCAACAAACAGACCAACTAACCTGTACATGTCCTCCAACAAACAGACCAACTAACCTGCACATGTCCTCCAAACAGACCAACTAACCTGTACATGTCCTCCAACAAACAGACCAACTAACCTGTACATGTCCTCCAAACAGACCAACTAACCTGTACATGTCCTCCAACAAACAGACCAACTAACCTGCACATGTCCTCCAACAAACAGACCAACTAACCTGTACATGTCCTCCAACAAACAGACCAACTAACGTACACATGTCCTCCAACAAACAGACCAACTAACCTGCACATGTCCTCCAACAAACAGACCAACTAACCTGTACATGTCCTCCAAACAGACCAACTAACCTGCACATGTCCTCCAAACAGACCAACTAACCTGTACATGTCCTCCAACAAACAGACCAACTAACGTACACATGTCCTCCAACAAACAGACCAACTAACGTACACATGTCCTCCAACAAACAGACCAACTAACGTACACATGTCCTCCAACAAACAGACCAACTAACCTGCACATGTCCTCCAACAAACAGACCAACTAACCTGTACATGTCCTCCAAACAGACCAACTAACCTGCACATGTCCTCCAACAAACAGACCAACTAACCTGTACATGTCCTCCAACAAACAGACCAACTAACCTGCACATGTCCTCCAACAAACAGACCAACTAACCTGCACATGTCCTCCAACAAACAGACCAACTAACCTGTACATGTCCTCCAAACAGACCAACTAACCTGCACATGTCCTCCAACAAACAGACCAACTAACCTGCATGTCCTCCAAACAGACCAACTAACCTGTACATGTCCTCCAACAAACAGACCAACTAACCTGTACATGTCCTCCAACAAACAGACCAACTAACCTGTACATGTCCTCCAAACAGACCAACTAACCTGCACATGTCCTCCAACAAACAGACCAACTAACCTGCACATGTCCTCCAACAAACAGACCAACTAACCTGTACATGTCCTCCAAACAGACCAACTAACCTGCACATGTCCTCCAACAAACAGACCAACTAACCTGCACATGTCCTCCAAACAGACCAACTAACCTGTACATGTCCTCCAACAAACAGACCAACTAACCTGTACATGTCCTCCAACAAACAGACCAACTAACGTGCACATGTCCTCCAACAAACAGACCAACTAACCTGTACATGTCCTCCAACAAACAGACCAACTAACCTGCACATGTCCTCCAACAAACAGACCAACTAACCTGCACATGTCCTCCAACAAACAGACCAACTAACCTGCACATGTCCTCCAACAAACAGACCAACTAACCTGCACATGTCCTCCAACAAACAGACCAACTAACCTGTACATGTCCTCCAACAAACAGACCAACTAACCTGTACATGTCCTCCAACAAACAGACCAACTAACGTACACATGTCCTCCAACAAACAGACCAACTAACCTGCACATGTCCTCCAACAAACAGACCAACTAACCTGCACATGTCCTCCAACAAACAGACCAACTAACCTGTACATGTCCTCCAAACAGACCAACTAACCTGCACATGTCCTCCAACAAACAGACCAACTAACCTGCACATGTCCTCCAACAAACAGACCAACTAACCTGTACATGTCCTCCAAACAGACCAACTAACCTGCACATGTCCTCCAACAAACAGACCAACTAACCTGTACATGTCCTCCAACAAACAGACCAACTAACCTGCACATGTCCTCCAACAAACAGACCAACTAACCTGCACATGTCCTCCAACAAACAGACCAACTAACCTGTACATGTCCTCCAAACAGACCAACTAACCTGCACATGTCCTCCAACAAACAGACCAACTAACCTGCACATGTCCTCCAACAAACAGACCAACTAACCTGTACATGTCCTCCAACAAACAGGCCAACTAACCTGTACATGTCCTCCAACAAACAGACCAACTAACCTGTACATGTCCTCCAAAAACAGACCAACTAACCTGCACATGTCCTCCAACAAACAGACCAACTAACCTGTACATGTCCTCCAACAAACAGACCAACTAACCTGTACATGTCCTCCAACAAACAGACCAACTAACCTGTACATGTCCTCCAACAAACAGACCAACTAACCCTCCAAACAGACCAACTAACATGTCCTCCAACAAACAGACCAACTAACCTGCACATGTCCTCCAAACAGACCAACTAACCTGTACATGTCCTCCAACAAACAGACCAACTAACCTGCACATGTCCTCCAACAAACAGACCAACTAACCTGTACATGTCCTCCAAAACAGACCAACTAACCTGTACACATGTCCTCCAACAAACAGACCAACTAACCTGTCCTCCACAGACCAACTGTCACTGTCCAAACAGACCAACTAACCTGCACATGTCCTCCAACAAACAGACCAACTAACCTGTACATGTCCTCCAACAAACAGACCAACTAACCTGTACATGTCCTCCAACAAACAGACCAACTAACCTGTACATGTCCTCCAAACAGACCAACTAACCTGCACATGTCCTCCAACAAACAGACCAACTAACCTGTACATGTCCTCCAAACAGACCAACTAACCTGTACACCTCCAACAAACAGACCAACTAACCTGCACATGTCCTCCAACAAACAGACCAACTAACCTGTACATGTCCTCCAAAAACAGACCAACTAACCTGTACATGTCCTCCAACAAACAGACCAACTAACCTGTACATGTCCTCCAACAAACAGACCAACTCCACACAAACAGACCAACTAACCTGTCCTCCACATGTCCTCCAACAAACAGACCAACTAACCTGTACATGTCCTCCAAACAGACCAACTAACCTACACATGTCCTCCAACAAACAGACCAACTAACCTGCACATGTCCTCCAACAAACAGACCAACTAACCTGCACATGTCCTCCAACAAACAGACCAACTAACCTGTACATGTCCTCCAAACAGACCAACTAACCTGCACATGTCCTCCAACAAACAGACCAACTAACCTGCACATGTCCTCCAAACAAACAGACCAACTAACCTGTACATGTCCTCCAACAAACAGACCAACTAACCTGTCATGTCCTCCAAACAGACCAACTAACCTGTAATGTCCTCCAACAAACAGACCAACTAACCTGTACATGTCCTCCAAACAGACCAACTAACCTGTACTGTCCTCCAAAACCCAACTAACGTGCACATGTCCTCCAACAAACAGACCAACTAACCTGTCCTCCAAACACATGTCCTCCAACAAACAGACCAACTAACCTGCACATGTCCTCCAACAAACAGACCAACTAACCTGTACATGTCCTCCAACAAACAGACCAACTAACCTGCACATGTCCTCCAAACAGACCAACTAACCTGTACATGTCCTCCAACAAACAGACCAACTAACCTGTACATGTCCTCCAAACAGACCAACTAACCTGTACATGTCCTCCAACAAACAGACCAACTAACCTGCACATGTCCCTCCAACAAACAGACCAACTAACCTGTACATGTCCTCCAACAAACAGACCAACTAACGTACACATGTCCTCCAACAAACAGACCAACTAACCTGCACATGTCCTCCAACAAACAGACCAACTAACCTGCACATGTCCTCCAACAAACAGACCAACTAACCTGTACATGTCCTCCAACAAACAGACCAACTAACGTACACATGTCCTCCAACAAACAGACCAACTAACGTACACATGTCCTCCAACAAACAGACCAACTAACCTGCACATGTCCTCCAACAAACAGACCAACTAACCTGTACATGTCCTCCAAACAGACCAACTAACCTGCACATGTCCTCCAACAAACAGACCAACTAACCTGTACATGTCCTCCAACAAACAGACCAACTAACCTGCACATGTCCTCCAACAAACAGACCAACTAACCTGCACATGTCCTCCAACAAACAGACCAACTAACCTGTACATGTCCTCCAAACAGACCAACTAACCTGCACATGTCCTCCAACAAACAGACCAACTAACCTGCACATGTCCTCCAACAAACAGACCAACTAACCTGTACATGTCCTCCAACAAACAGACCAACTAACCTGTACATGTCCTCCAACAAACAGACCAACTAACCTGTACATGTCCTCCAAACAGACCAACTAACCTGCACATGTCCTCCAACAAACAGACCAACTAACCTGTACATGTCCTCCAACAAACAGACCAACTAACCTGTACATGTCCTCCAACAAACAGACCAACTAACCTGTACATGTCCTCCAACAAACAGACCAACTAACGTACACATGTCCTCCAACAAACAGACCAACTAACCTGCACATGTCCTCCAAACAGACCAACTAACCTGTACATGTCCTCCAACAAACAGACCAACTAACCTGCACATGTCCTCCAACAAACAGACCAACTAACCTGTACATGTCCTCCAACAAACAGACCAACTAACCTGTACATGTCCTCCAACAAACAGACCAACTAACGTACACATGTCCTCCAAACAGACCAACTAACGTACATGTCCTCCAAACAGACCAACTAACCTGTACATGTCCTCCAACAAACAGACCAACTAACCTGTACATGTCCTCCAACAAACAGACCAACTAACCTGTACATGTCCTCCAACAAACAGACCAACTAACGTACACATGTCCTCCAACAAACAGACCAACTAACGTACAGACCAGACCAACTAACCTGCACATGTCCTCCAACAAACAGACCAACTAACCTGCACATGTCCTCCAACAAACAGACCAACTAACCTGACCACATGTCCTCCAACAAACAGACCAACTAACCTGCACATGTCCTCCAACAAACAGACCAACTAACCTGTACATGTCCTCCAAAAACAGACCAACTAACCTCCATGTCCTCCAACAAACAGACCAACTAACCTGTACATGTCCTCCAACAAACAGACCAACTAACCTGCACATGTCCTCCAACAAACAGACCAACTAACCTGTACATGTCCTCCAAAACAGACCAACTAACCTGCACATGTCCTCCAACAAACAGACCAACTAACCTGCACATGTCCTCCAACAAACAGACCAACTAACCTGTACATGTCCTCCAACAAACAGACCAACTAACCTGTACATGTCCTCCAAACAGACCAACTAACCTGCACATGTCCTCCAACAAACAGACCAACTAACCTGTACATGTCCTCCAACAAACAGACCAACTAACCTGTACATGTCCTCCAACAAACAGACCAACTAACCTGTACATGTCCTCCAACAAACAGACCAACTAACGTACACATGTCCTCCAACAAACAGACCAACTAACCTGCACATGTCCTCCAAACAGACCAACTAACCTGTACATGTCCTCCAACAAACAGACCAACTAACCTGCACATGTCCTCCAACAAACAGACCAACTAACCTGTACATGTCCTCCAACAAACAGACCAACTAACCTGTACATGTCCTCCAACAAACAGACCAACTAACGTACACATGTCCTCCAAACAGACCAACTAACGTACACATGTCCTCCAAACAGACCAACTAACCTGTACATGTCCTCCAACAAACAGACCAACTAACCTGTACATGTCCTCCAACAAACAGACCAACTAACCTGTACATGTCCTCCAACAAACAGACCAACTAACCTGTACATGTCCTCCAACAAACAGACCAACTAACCTGTACATGTCCTCCAACAAACAGACCAACTAACCTGCACATGTCCTCCAACAAACAGACCAACTAACCTGTACATGTCCTCCAACAAACAGACCAACTAACCTGTACATGTCCTCCAACAAACAGACCAACTAACCTGCACATGTCCTCCAACAAACAGACCAACTAACCTGTACATGTCCTCCAACAAACAGACCAACTAACGTACACATGTCCTCCAAACAGACCAACTAACCTGTACATGTCCTCCAACAAACAGACCAACTAACCTGTACATGTCCTCCAACAAACAGACCAACTAACGTACACATGTCCTCCAACAAACAGACCAACTAACCTGTACATGTCCTCCAACAAACAGACCAACTAACGTACCAACCTCCAACAAACAGACCAACTAACCTGTACATGTCCTCCAAACAGACCAACTAACCTGTACATGTCCTCCAACAAACAGACCAACTAACCTGTACATGTCCTCCAAACAGACCAACTAACCTGTACATGTCCTCCAACAAACAGACCAACTAACCATGTCCTCCACATGTCCTCCAACAAACAGACCAACTAACCTGCACATGTCCTCCAACAAACAGACCAACTAACCTGTACATGTCCTCCAATGTCCTCCAACAAACAGACCAACTAACCTGCACATGTCCTCCAACAAACAGACCAACTAACCTGTACATGTCCTCCAAACAGACCAACTAACCTGTACATGTCCTCCAACAAACAGACCAACTAACCTGTACATGTCCTCCAACAAACAGACCAACTAACCTGCACATGTCCTCCAACAAACAGACCAACTAACCTGCACATGTCCTCCAACAAACAGACCAACTAACCTGCACATGTCCTCCAACAAACAGACCAACTAACCTGTACATGTCCTCCAACAAACAGACCAACTAACCTGTACATGTCCTCCAACAAACAGACCAACTAACCTGCACATGTCCTCCAACAAACAGACCAACTAACCTGTACATGTCCTCCAACAAACAGACCAACTAACCTGTACATGTCCTCCAACAAACAGACCAACTAACCTGCACATGTCCTCCAACAAACAGACCAACTAACCTGCACATGTCCTCCAACAAACAGACCAACTAACCTGTACATGTCCTCCAACAAACAGACCAACTAACCTGTACATGTCCTCCAACAAACAGACCAACTAACGTACACATTTACTATTCATTGTTATTGTTACTGATTACCCTGTTGACAATCTTTATTATTCTTATTATAAATTTAGTTAATATTGTAAATATTAACAATATTGGGGGTGGGAGGGGAGGCATTATGGCACCGCAGAGAGACAGGGACAGGGCCCTCCCTGTCCACAGCCTCCAACTACCTCCACACCTCCAGCCAGGCAGGTATTTCATACTAAAACAAGGGCTGGACTCAAGCCACCTGGCATGGTCAATGAGAAGTCATGAGAGTCTGCTGCAACATAGAAAGCCCTGCTTCTGCTGCATATCGAAAATTACCTTTCCAATGCCGCATAGCTGACGAAGCTCAACGGAACTAAATCCTGTCCTTATCAGAGCTGATGTGGCTAGGTTATTCTATGATTTCAGACGAGGGTAAGACGTTGAAAACAATTACAGTGTTGGTTCCTTATTTGGGTGCAGTCATCATACTACTACTGCAATGCTTTACCAGATCCAGACCTGAGTAAATGACTCAATGCTTTACTAGATCCAGAACTGAGTAAATGACTCAATGCTTTACCAGATCCAGAGCTGAATAAATGACTCAATGCATTACTAGATCCAGAGCTGAATAAATGACTCAATGCTTTACTAGATCCAGAGCTGAGTAAATGACTCAATGCTTTACTAGATCCAGAACTGAGTAAATGACTCAATGCTTTACTAGATCCAGAACTGAATAAATGACTCAATGCTTTACTAGATCCAGAGCTGAATAAATGACTCAATGCTTTACTAGATCCAGAGCTGAGTAAATGACTCAATGCTTTACCAGATCCAGAGCTGAGTAAATGACTCAATGCTTTACTAGATCCAGAACTGAGTAAATGACTCAATGCTTTACTAGATCCAGAACTGAATAAATGACTCAATGCTTTACTAGATCCAGAGCTGAATAAATGACTCAATGCTTTACTAGATCCAGAACTGAATAAATGACTCAATGCTTTACTAGATCCAGAGCTGAGTAAATGACTCAATGCTTTACTAGATCCAGAACTGAGTAAATGACTCAATGCTTTACTAGATCCAGAGCTGAATAAATGACTCAATACTTTACTAGATCCAGAACTGAATAAATGACTCCTCCAGCCCTCTAGATCTAAGTGAGATAGAACAGACAGTTTCCTGCCTCATCAACTTCCTATCCCGGCCCATGCGCCCCGCCCACCTCCAGACGTCGCTGCCTTTAGAGAAGGTGGAGGAGCGGATGACCTCGGGCGCCATCCAGGCGTAGGTGCCGGCGGCTGACATCTTGGTGGTACGGTGCCACTCCCTCGCCAGGCCGAAGTCGGTGATCTTCAGGGTCTTGTTGGTCAGATCCTCCATCTCGACCTTCTCCAGGATCAGGACTGGTCCAAAGGTCGCATGTGAGATCCAGGAGAGGGCGGGTGTTGGTGAGGGAGGGGGTGACGAGGAGGGTTTTGGTTGGAGCGGGTGGGGGGGATAACGGTAACAGGGGTGTGTTGGAAGGTAGGAGGGGTTTGAATGTAAAGGGATACAGGCCATTTCGGGGTTTTGGTGGCGGGATGGCAGGCAGTCATTCAAATATAAATGATTAAAAGTTGTTTTCCAAAATAAAGACGAGAACAAAAGGGAAAACAAGGAGAGGCCACGATGAAAGGAGAGAGAGAAGCAAGTAGGAAGAGAAAGAACAAAAGAGAAAAGTGAATGAGATGGTTAAAGTATAAAATGAGAGAAAGCAGGGAAGAAGCACAGGCCTGGATTAATGTTACGATTTCACTTGGTCCTTGTGAGTCTGTGCCTCACACACACACACACACACACACACCACAAATACCAACACACACACACACAAATACCAACACACACACACACACACACACACACACACACACATAAAACACACACACATATATGCATACACCAACACACATATGCACATGCACACAAGCATATACACACAGACATGCACGCATGCACACACACACACACACACACACAAATGAACATACACATGAACGTACACACACAAAAGAGGAGACTGGTGGGAGGAGCAATAGGAGGGATAATTGTAAGGACTGGAATGGAATATTTGGAATGGAGTCAAAAAGTTTCCACAAGTCCTCATATACACCACCCCAGCCCTCATTTACACCACCCAGTCCTCATATACACCACCCAGCCCTCATTTACACCACCCAATCTCCATTTACACCACCCAGTCTCCATTTACACCTCCAGTCTCCATATACACCACCCAGTCTCCATTTACACCACCCAGTCTCCATTTACACCGCCAGTCTCCATTTACACCGCCAGTCTCCATTTACACCTCCAGTCTCCATTTACACCTCCAGTCTCCATGTACACCCCCAGTCTCCATGTACACCTCCAGTCTCCATTTACACCACCCAGTCTCCATTTACACCACCCAGTCTCCATTTACACCACCAGTCTCCATTTACACCACCCAGTCTCCATTTACACCACCAGTCTCCATTTACACCACCCAGTCTCCATTTACACCTCCAGTCTCCATTTACACCTCCAGTCTTCATTTACACCTCCAGTCTCCATTTACACCTCCAGTCTCCATTTACACCACCTAGTCCCCATATACACCACCCAGTCCCCAAAAATGCCACCCATTCTCCATACACACCTCCAGTCTCCATTTACACCAGCAGTCTCCATTTACACCACCAGTCTCCATACACACCACCCAGTATCCACATACACCACCCACTCTTCATAAACACCACCGACTCTTCATAAACAGTGGGAGAACTTGCTATGATGAAAATTACAGGTCTCATATTTTTAAGTGGGAGAACTTGCACAATTGGTGGCTGAATAAATATTTTTTTGCCCCACTGTATGTATAGTCACTTTAACCATATCTATGAGTACATACTACCTCAATCAGCCTGACTAACCTGTGTCTGCCAGTGCTCACCAGGTCAACAACAACCTAATAGTGTGGGGATGCCCCCTGGACCTGGGCTTACATTAACAGGGTGTATCTGGGATGGACATGTCACTTTACTGATACGATGATGCTATTGGCCTTGTCACCTCAAAACAGTCAATCACAGCCAAGGGAACGGGGCTAACCACAAGCCAACGGGAGAGGAGAAACTGCCTGTGTTGACTGGAAGTAGCCAATAGGAAGGCATGGACTGAGCATGGGACAAATCCTGTCTAATAGGCTTGGTGTTAAGGGATCCTGCAGGGCTAACACACACACACACACACTTTCTACAACTCTCATTGTTGTATTGATATCAATGCTCATCTAACTGGGTATTATTGGGGATCTACTAACGTTTTTCCTACCACTTAGAAAATACTTGGCTGACGAGTGTGAGGTGTCATGTGCAACCTCATAGCAGTCGGAAGAAGAGGTGCTGGAGGTGCTGAAGCCCTCCCTGGTTGTGAGATGGTAAAACTGCAGAAAGCGATCTCAGCTCTGTGTTGGGGCCCCATTCTGTATGGAGAGATCTCAGCTCTGTGTTGGGGCCCCATTCTGTATGGAGCGATCTCAGCTCTGTGTTGGGGCCCCATTCTGTATGGAGAGATCTCAGCTCTGTTCTGTAAGCGGTGTGCTCATGATATGCTCTCATCTATTCAGTTGTGGGAGTTTGGAGTCCGACACATGAATTTGGTGCTCTGCAATTTCACCGGATGTCGTCGAGGTGGGTCGCTAGCGGAACGCCTATCCCTAAAAATTAAGTAGCGCCCTCTAATTCTCTCTCTCTCTCTCTTGAGCCCTAGGACCATGCCTCAGAACTACCTGGCCTGAGTCCACCTGGTTGTGCTGCTGCTCCAGTTTCAACTGTTCTGCCTGCGGCTATGGAACCCTGACCTGTTCACCGGACGTGCTACCTGTCTCAGACCAGCTGTTTTCAACCCTCTCTCTCTCTCTACCGCACCTTCTGTCTCTAACTCTGAATGATCGGCTATGAAAAGCCAACTGCCATTTACTCCTGAGGTGCTGACCCTCTACAACTACTGTGATTATTATTATTTGACCCTGCTGGTCATTTATGAATGTTTGAACATCTTGTACTGTTATAATCTCCACCCGGCACAGCCAGAAGAGGACTGGTCACCCCTCATAGCCTGGTTCCTCTCTAGGTTTCTTCCTAGGTTCCTGCCTTTCTAGGGAGGTTTTCCTAGCCACCGTGCTTCTACATCTGCATTGCTTGCTGTTTGGGGGTTTTAGGCTGGGTTTCTGTACAGCACTTTGAGACATCAGCTGATGTATAATGGGCTTTATAAACACATTTGATTGACTAATTGATTGATTCTATTTTCTATTAGATTATAATTCTAAAACTTCGGAGAAAAGGGAATGGGACCAATATCAAATAAGGAACATGGCATTCTCTCTGCCTGGCCTCGAAGGCCTGCTCCTGCCCATGTCAAAGAGGTAGAGCACCAGCCCAGTAGTCGAACACAGTGTTGGGGCCCGAGTGAGTGGCGCTTTCCACCTGATGGTGCTGGATCGAGGGGAGCGCTTTCCACCTGATGGTGCTGGATCGAGGGGAGCGCTTTCCACCTGATGGTGCTGGATCGAGGGGAGCGCTTTCCACCTGATGGTGCTGGATCGAGGGGAGCGCTTTCCACCTGATGGTGCTGGATCGAGGGGAGCGCTTTCCACCTGATGGTGCTGGATCGAGGGGAGCGCTTTCCACCTGATGGTGCTGGATCGAGGGGAGCGCTTTTCTCTCGCGACGGATCACATAGCTGTCCATTTGTGCTCAGTTTTAATAGGCACAACGTTGTGTTTCCTAATTTAGTTTACAACACTCCTCTTGTTCTCTCCCTCACACACACACACACACACACGTTGTAATTATGCAGCACAAATGTGCGCTGTTTTGAAAACATGAGTTAAATTAACTTATGCGGCAGTGACTACTGTTATCCAATCTTAACCTATACTCAGGCTACTCCCCTCCCCGTAGTCAGAACCCCCCAACTCAAAACATCTTCCCACGGCTATGTGCAACACAAGTGATTCATTGAATGTTATGCACATGTTACTACTATGTTACTACTACAGTATTACTGTATTACTACCATGTTACTACTATGTTACTACTACAGTATTACTATATTACTACCATGTTACTACTATGTTATTACTACAGTATTACTGTATTACTACCATGTTACTACTATGTTACTACTACAGTATTACTGTATTACTACCATGTTACTACTATGTTACTACTACAGTATTACTGTATTACTACCATGTTACTACTATGTTACTACTACAGTATTACTATATTACTACCATGTTACTACTATGTTATTACTACAGTATTACTATATTACTACCATGTTACTACTATGTTATTACTACAGTATTACTATATTACTACCATGTCACTACTATGTTATTACTACAGTATTACTATATTACTACCATGTCACTACTATGTTATTACTACAGTATTACTATATTACTACCATGTTACTACTATGTTATTACTATATTACTACCATGCTACTACTATGTTATTACTACAGTATTACTATATTACTACCATGTTACTACTATGTTATTACTATATTACTACCATGTTACTACTATATTATTACTACAGTATTACTATATTACTACCATGTCATTACTATGTTATTACTATATTACTACCATGTTACTACTATGTTACTACTACAGTATTACGGTTATTACTACCATGTCACTACTATGTTACTACTACAGTATTACTATGTTATTACTATATTACTACCATGTTACTACTATGTTACTACTACAGTATTACGGTTATTACTACCATGTCACTACTATGTTATTACTACAGTATTACTACCATGTTACTACTATGTTATTACTACAGTATTACTATATTACTACCATGTTACTACTATGTTATTACTATATTACTACCATGCTACTACTATGTTATTACTACAGTATTACTATATTACTACCATGTTACTACTATGTTATTACTACAGTATTACGGTTATTACTATATTACTACCATGTCATTACTATGTTATTACTATATTACTACCATGTTACTACTATGTTATTACTATATTACTACCATGTTACTACCATGTTATTACTATGTAATTACTACAGTATTACGGTTATTACTACCATGTCACTACTATGTAATTACTATGTCACTACTATGTTATTACTATATTACTACCATGTCACTACTATGTTATCACCATGTTACTACTATGTTATTACTACAGTATTACTATATTACTACCATGTTACTACTATGTTATTACTATATTACTACCATGTTACTACTATGTTATTACTATATTACTACCATGTTACTACCATGTTATTACTATGTAATTACTACAGTATTACGGTTATTACTACCATGTCACTAATATGTAATTACTACAGTATTACTATGTTATTACTACAGTATTACTATGTTATTACTATATTACTACCATGTCATTACTATGTTATTACTATATTACTACCATTACATTTACATTTAAGTCATTTAGCAGACGCTCTTATCCAGAGCGACTTACAAATTGGTGCGTTCACCTTAAGACATCCAGTGGAACAGCCACTTTACAATAGTGCATCTAAATCTTTTAAGGGGGTGAGAAGGATTACTTTATCCTATCCTAGGTATTCCTGAAAGAGGTGGGGTTTCAGGTGTCTCCGGAAGGTGGTGATGGTGGCGTCGTGAGGGAGTTTGTTCCACCATTGGGGGGCCAGAGCAGCGAACAGTTTTGACTGGGCTGCGCGGGAACTGTACTTCCTCAGTGGTAGGGAGGCGAGCAGGCCAGAGGTGGATGAACGCAGTGCCCTTGTTTGGGTGTAGGGCCTGATCAGAGCCTGGAGGTACTGAGGTGCCGTTCCCCTCACAGCTCCGTAGGCAAGCACCATGGTCTTGTAGCGGATGCGAGTAATTACTATGTTATTACTACAGTATTACTATGTTATTACTACAGTATTACTATGTTATTACTATATTACTACCATGTCACTACTATGTTATTACTATATTACTACCATGTCACTACTATGTTATCACCATGTTACTACTATGTTACTACCATGTTACTACTATGTTACTACTACACTATTACTATATTACTACCACGTCACTACTATGTTATCACCATTTTACTACTATGTTATTACTATGTTACTACTATGCTACTACCATGTTACTACTATGTTATTACCATATTACTACCATGTTATTACTACAGTATTACTATGTTATTACTACAGTATTACTATGTTATTACTACAGTATTACTATGTTATTACTACAGTATTACTATGTTATTACTATATTACTACCATGTTACTACCCTGTTACTACTATGTTACTACTATGTTATTACTATGTTACTACTATGTTATTACCATGATATCACCATGTTATCACCATGTTACTACCCTGTTACTACTATGTTACTACCCTGTTACTACTATGTTACTACTATGTTACTACCATGTTACTACTATGTTACTACTATGTTACTACCATGTTACTACTATGTTATCACCATGTTACTACTATGTTATTACTACAGTATTACTATGTTATTACTACAGTATTACTATGTTACTACTATGTTACTACCATGATATCACCATGTTACTACTATGTTATCACTATGTTATTACTATGTTACTACCATGATATCACCATGTTACTACTATGTTACTACTATGTTACTACCATGATATCACCATGTTACTACCATGATATCACCATGTTACTACTATGTTATTACTATGTTACTACTATGTCACTACTATATTACTACATGTTATTACCATGTTACTACTATGTTACTACTACAGTATTACTATGTTATTACTATGTTACTACTATGTTACTACCATGTTACTACTATGTTACTACTACAGTATTACTATGTTATTACTATGTTACTACTATGTTACTACCATGTTACTACTATGTTACTACCATGATATCACCATGTTACTACTATGTTACTACTATGTTACTAATATGTTACTACCATGTTATTACTATGTTATTACTATATTACTACCATGTTACTACCCTGTTACTACTATGTTACTACCCTGTTACTACCCTGTTACTACTATGTTACTACCCTGTTACTACTATGTTATTACCATGATATCACCATGTTACTACTATGTTATCACCATGTTACTACTATGTTATCACCATGTTACTACTATGTTACTACCATGTTACTACTGTGTTATTACCATGATATCACCATGTTACTACTATGTTACTACTATGTTATTACTATGTTACTACCATGATATCACCATGTTACTACTATGTTATCACCATGTTACTACTATGTTATCACTATGTTACTACCATGATATCACCATGTTACTACTATGTTATTACTATGTTACTACTATGTTACTACCATGATATCACCATGTTACTACTATGTTACTACCATGTTACTACCATGTTACTACTATGTTACTACTATGTTACTACCATGATATCACCATGTTACTACTATGTTATTACTATGTTACTACCATGTTACTACTATGTTACTACTATGTTATTACTATGTTACTACTATGTTACTACCATGATATCACCATGTTACTACTATGTTAGTACCATGTTACTACCATGTTACTACTATGTTACTACTATGTTACTACTATGTTATTACTATGTTACTACCATGATATCACCATGTTACTATGTTATCACCATGTTACTACCATGATATCACCATGTTATTACTATGTTACTACCATGATATCACCATGTTACTACTATGTTACTACTATGTTACTACCATGATATCACCATGTTACTACCATGATATCACCATGTTACTACTATGTTACTACTATGTTATTACTATGTTACTACCATGATATCACCATGTTACTACTATGTTATCACCATGTTACTACTATGTTATCACTATGTTACTACCATGATATCACCATGTTACTACTATGTTATTACCATGTTACTACCATGTTACTACCATGTTACTACTATGTTATTACTATGTTACTACTATGTTACTACTATGTTACTACCATGATATCACCATGTTACTACTATGTTATTACCATGTTACTACCATGTTACTACTATGTTACTACTATGTTATTACTATGTTACTACCATGATATCACCATGTTACTACTATGTTATCACCATGTTACTACCATGATATCACCATGTTACTACTATGTTATTACTATGTTACTACTATGTTACTACCATGATATCACCATGTTACTACTATGTTATTACTATGTTACTACTATGTTACTACCATGATATCACCATGTTACTACTATGTTATTACTATGTTATTACTATGTTACTACCATGTTACTACCATGTCACTACTATGTTACTACTATGTTACTACCATATCACCATGTTACTACTATGTTATCACCATGTTACTACTATGTTACTACCATGATATCACCATGTTACTACTATGTTATCACCATGTTACTACCATGTTACTACCATGTTACTACCATGTTACTACTATGTTATTACTATGTTACTACTATGTTACTACCATGATATCAACATGTTACTACTATGTTATTACTATGTTACTATGTTACTACCATGATATCACCATGTTACTACTATGTTATTACTATGTTACTACTATGTTACTACCATGATATCACCATGTTTCTACTATGTTACTACATGTTACTACTATGATATCACCATGTTACTACTATGATATCACCATGTTACTACCATGTTACTACCATGTTACTACCATGTTACTACCATGATATCACCATGTCACTACCATGATATCACCATGTCACTACTATGTCACTACTATGTCACTACTATGTCACTACTATGTTATTACTATGTTATTACTATGTTACTACTATGTTACTACTATGTTACTACTATGTTACTACTATGTTATCACCATGTTACTACTATGTTATCACCATGTTACTACTATGATATCACCATGTTACTACTATGTTATCACCATGTTACTACTATGTTACTACCATGATATCACCATGTCACTACTATGTCACTACTATGTCACTACTATGTTACTACCATGTTACTACCATGTTACTACCCTGTTACTACCCTGTTACTACCCTGCTACTACTATGTTATCACCATGTTACTACCCTGTTACTACCCTGTTACTACCCTGTTACTACCCTGTTACTACCATGCTACTACCCTGCTACTACCCTGCTACTACCATGCTACTACCATGCTACTACCATGCTACTACCCTGCTACTACCCTGTTACTACCCTGTTACTACCCTGTTACTACTATGCTACTACTATGTTACTACCCTGTTACTACCCTGTTACTACCCTGTTACTACCCTGTTACTACCATGTTACTACTATATCACGTATATAAACATTATCTTACTGTTGCTAGACTTGAGGTCTCTGTGTATGACGGGGACGATGGCCTCACAGTGGAGGTAGTGCATGGCACGGGCGATCTGCACGGCCCAGTCTACCAGGGTGCATGGTGGGATACGTTTCCCTGACAGGGCTCGGTTCAGCGGTCCTCCCCGGGCAAACTCCATCACCAGGCACAGTGTCGGCTCCTGGAGACACACCTGTTAAACAAGAAGAATGAAAATGAACCAAATCAGGAATCAGTACAGGACATTGTGTCATTAGAAGCTGAAATGATCGATTTTACACATCAAAAACATACCGATTATTGATTAGCTGATTATTAGGGTTCAGAAAAATGCAATACATGTTTATTATTCTGATTATTGTGATATGTGTGTGTCTTCATCAACCCAGGTGTAGGTCTTCATCAACCCAGGTGTGGGTCTTCATCAACCCAGGTGAGGGTCTTCATCAACCCAGGTGAGGGTCTTCATCAACCCAGGTGTAGGTCTTCATCAACCCAGGTGTGGTCTTCATCAACCCAGGTGAGGGTCTTCATCAACCCAGGTGAGGGTCTTCATCAACCCAGGTGTAGGTCTTCATCAACCCAGGTGTAGGTCTTCATCAACCCAGGTGTAGGTCTTCATCAACCCAGGTGTAGGTTTTCATCAACCCAGGTGTAGGTCTTCATCAACCCAGGTGTAGGTCTTCATCAACCCAGGTGTAGGTCTTCATCAACCCAGGTGTAGGTCTTCATCAACCCAGGTGTAGGTTTTCATCAACCCAGGTGTAGGTCTTCATCAACCCAGGTGTAGGTCTTCATCAACCCAGGTGTAGGTCTTCATCAACCCAGGTGTAGGTTTTCATCAACCCAGGTGTAGGTCTTCATCAACCCAGGTGTAGGTCTTCATCAACCCAGGTGTAGGTTTTCATCAACCCAGGTGTAGGTCTTCATCAACCCAGGTGTAGGTCTTCATCAACCCAGGTGTGTCTTCCCAATTGTACAGTGTCTTGCAAAAGTATTCACCCCCTTGGCATTTTTCCTATATTGTTGCATTAGAACCTGTAATTTAAATAGATTTTTTATTTAGATTTCATGTAATGGACATACACAAAATTGTCCAAATTTGGTGAAGTGAAATGAAAAAAAAAACTGAAAAGTGGTGTATATGTATTCACCCCCTTTGCTATGAAGCTCCTAAATAAGATCTGTTGCAACCAATTACCTCCAGAAGTCACATATTTAGTTAAATAAAGTCCACCTGTGTTTAATCTAAGTGTCACATGACCTCAGTATATATACACCTTTTCTGAAAGGCCCCAGAGTCTGCAAAACCACTAAGCAAGGGGCACCACCAAGCAAGCGGCACCATGAAGACCAAGGAGCTCTCCAAACAGGTCAGGGACAAAGTTGTGGAAAATACAGATCAGGGTTGGGTTATAACAAAATATCAGAGACTTTGAACATCCCACGGAGCACCATTAAATCCATTATTTCAAAAGTGAAAGAATATGGGACCACAAAAAACCTGCCCAGAGAGGGCCACCCACCAAAACTCATGGACCAGGCAAGGAGGGCTTTAATCAGAGAGGAAACAAAGAGACCAAAGATAACCCTGAAGGAGCTGTAAAGCTCCACAGCGGAGATTGGAGTATCTGTCCATAGGACCACTTTAAGTCGTACACTCCACAGAACTTGGCTTTATGGAAGAGTGGCCAGAAAAACAAACATTGCTTAAATAAAACAATAAGCAAACACGTTTGGTGTTTGCCAAAAAGGATGTGGGAGACTCCCCAAACATATGGAAGAAGGTACTCTGGTCAGATGAGACAAAAATGTAGCTTTTTGGCCATCAAGGAAAACGCTATGTTTGGCACAAACCCAACATCTCTCATCACCCAGAGGACACCATCCCCACAGTGAAGCATGATGGTGGCAGCATCATGTTGTGGGGATGTTTTTCATCGGCAGGGACTGGGAAACTGGTCAGAACTGAAGGAATGGTGAATGGCGCTAAATAAAGGGACATTCTTGAGGGAAACATGTTTCAGTCTTCCAGAGAATTAAGACTGGGACAGAGGTTCACCTTCCAGCAGAACAATGACCCTGAGCATACTGCTAAAGCAACACTCGAGTGGTTTAAGGGGAAACATTTACATCTCTTGGAATGGCCTAGTCAAAGCCCAGACCTCAATCCAATTGAGAATCTGTGGTATGACTTAAAGATGGCTGTACACCAGCAGAACCCATCCAACTTGATGGAGTTGGAGCAGTTTTGCCTTGATGAATGGGCAAAAACCCCAGTGGCTAGATGTTCCAAGACATATCCCAAGATACTTGCAGCTGTAATTGCTCTTCAAGGTGGCTCTACAAAGTATTGACTTTGGGGGGGCAGAATAATTATTCACGCTCAAGTTTTTATTTTTTGGGTTATATTTCTTGTTTCACAATAAAAAATATTTTGCATCTTCAAAGTGGTAGGCATGTTGTGTAAATCAAATGATACAACCCCCCCCCCAAAAAAAATCAAATTTAATTCCAGGTTGTAAGGCAACAAAATAGAAGCAATGCCAAGGAGGGTGAATACTTTTACAAGCCACTGTATGTCTTCACCAACACAGATATATGCATCTCAAGGTGCACCTAAACATACACCTGGGTTAAAAGACATTCACCTGGGTTAAAAGACATTCACCTGGGTTAAAAGACATTCACCTGGGTTAAAAGACAATCACCTGGGTTAAAAGACAATCACCTGGGTTAAAAGACAATCACCTGGGTTACACCTGGGTTAAAAGACATTCACCTGGATACACCTGGGTTAAAAGACATTCACCTGGGTTAAAAGACAATCACCTGGGTTAAAAGACAATCACCTGGGTTACACCTGGGTTAAAAGACATTCACCTGGATTACACCTGGGTTAAAAGACATTCACCTGGATTACACCTGGGTTAAAAGACATTCACCTGGATTACACCTGGGTTAAAAGACATTCACCTGGATTACACCTGGGTTAAAAGACATTCACCTGGGTTAAAAGACAATCACCTGGGTTACACCTGGGTTAAAAGACATTCACCTGGATACACCTGGGTTAAAAGACATTCACCTGGGTTAAAAGACAATCACCTGGGTTACACCTGGATTAGAATACATTCACCTGGATTACACCTGGGTTAAAAGACATTCACCTGGGTTAAAAGACATTCACCTGGGTTAAAAGACAATCACCTGGGTTAAAAGACAATCACCTGGATTACACCTGGGTTAAAAGACATTCACCTGGGTTAAAAGACAATCACCTGGGTTAAAAGACAATCACCTGGATTACACCTGGGTTAAAAGACATTCACCTGGATTACACCTGGGTTAAAAGACATTCACCTGGGTTAAAAGACAATCACCTGGGTTAAAAGACAATCACCTGGGTTACACCTGGGTTAAAAGACATTCACCTGGATACACCTGGGTTAAAAGACATTCACCTGGATTAGAAGACATACACCTGGATTACACCTGGATTAGAATACATTCACCTGGATTACACCTGGGTTAAAAGACATTCACCTGGATTACACCTGGGTTAAAAGACATTCACCTGGATTACACCTGGTTTAAAAGACATGCACCTGGATTACACCTGGTTTAAAAGACATTCACCTGGGTTAAAAGACAATCACCTGGATTACACCTGGGTTAAAATACATTCACCTGGATTACACCTGGTTTAAAAGACATTCACCAGGATTAGAAGACATACACCTGGATTACACCTGGGTTAGAAGACATTCACCTGGATTACACCTGGGTTAGAAGACATTCACCTGGGTTAGAAGACGTACACCTGGATTACACCTGGGTTAGAAGACATTCACCTGGATTACACCTGGGTTAGAAGACATTCACCTGGGTTAGAAGACGTACACCTGGATTACACCTGGGTTAGAAGCCGTAAACCTGGATTACACCTGGGTTAGAAGACATTCACCTGGATTACACCTGGGTTAGAAGACATTCACCTGGGTTAGAAGACGTACACCTGGATTACACCTGGGTTAGAAGACATTCACCTGGATTACACCTGGGTTAGAAGACATTCACCTGGGTTAGAAGACGTACACCTGGATTACACCTGGGTTAGAAGCCGTAAACCTGGATTACACCTGGATTAGAAGACATTCACCTGGATTACACCTGGGTTCGAAGCCGTAAACCTGGATTACACCTGGATTAGAAGCAGTAAACCTGGATTACACCTGGATTAGAAGACATTCACATGGATTACACCTGTGTTATAGAAGACGTACACCTGGATTACACCTGTGTTAGAAGACATTCACCTTGATTACACCTGGGTTAGAAGACATTCACCTGGATTACACCTGGGTTAGAAGACATTCACCTGGATTAGAAGACATTCACCTGGATTACACCTGGGTTAGAAGACATTCACCTGGATTAGAAGACATTCACCTGGATTACACCTGGGTTAGAAGACATTCACCTGGATTAGAAGACATTCACCTGGATTACACCTGGGTTAGAACATATTCACCTGGGTTAGAAGACATTCACCTGGATTACACCTGGGTTAGAAGACATTCACCTGGATTAGAAGACATTTACCTGGATTACACCTGGATTAGAAGACATTCACCTGGATTACACCTGGGTTAGAAGACATTCACCTGGTTAGAAGGTTTGCATCCCAAATGGCACCCTATTCCTAGCAGGATTCTTACCCCCAGTAGGGCCATGATGTTGGGGTGATATAGCAGGATTCTTACCCCCAGTAGGGCCATGATGTTGGGGTGATATAGCAGGATTCTTACCCCCAGTAGGGCCATGATATTGGGGTGATATAGCAAGATTCTTACCCCCAGTAGGGCCATGATGTTGGGGTGACATAGCAGGATTCTTACCCCCAGTAGGGCCATGATATTGGGGTGGTATTTTGGTGATATAGCAGGATTCTTACCCCCAGTAGGGCCATGATATTGGGGTGATATAGCAGGATTATTACCCCCAGTAGGGCCATGATGTTGGGGTGACATAGCAGGATTCTTACCCCCAGTAGGGCCATGGTATTGGGGTGGTGCAGCAGGATTCTTACCCCCAGTAGGGCCATGATATTGGAGTGATATAGCAGTATTCTTACCCCCAGTAGGGCCATGATGTTGGGGTGATATAGCAGGATTCTTACCCCCAGTAGGGCCATGATATTGGAGTGATATAGCAGTATTCTTACCCCCAGTAGGGCCATGATGTTGGGGTGACATAGCAGGATTCTTACCCCCAGTAGGGCCATGATATTGGGGTGATATAGCAGGATTCTTACCCCCAGTAGGGCCATGAAATTGGGGTGATATAGCAGGATTCTTACCCCCAGTATGTCCATGCTATTGGGGTGATATTTTGGTGATATAGCAGGATTCTTAGCCCCAGTAGGGCCATGATATTGGGGTGATATAGCAGGATTCTTACCCCCAGTAGGGCCATGATATTGGGGTGGTGCAGCATTGCAAACAGCTTGGCCTCCTGACGAACGCTCTCTAGGATCTGTCCCTCCTCCTCATCGGGGTCCCGCCTCGCAGCCTTCACCGCCACCTCCGCCCCTCGCCACATGGCACGGTACACCTTCCCAAAACCACCCACCCCGATGATCTCCTCCAGGGTCAGCTCCGAGAAGTCAACCTCCAGAACTGAGGGAGAGAGGGAACAGGGTATGAGAGGGAACAGGGTATGAGAGGGAACAGGGTATGAGAGGGAACAGGGTATGAGAGGGAACAGTATTGTAATGTAGATATAACAGGCTACAGAACAAAAAGTGATTTTGGAATATATAGAGTGATATGAACAGGCCACAGAGACCCTATTCAATTGGTCAGGGAGAAATCCAAACCAGTCTAATTGGAGTTAATGACAGTGGAGGCAGAATCCTGATTTTACCTAAGCAGGAGAACAGAAGTAAGGATACATCAAAAATCGTGTAATAAAACCTATTGTCAACCTACAATATTATCATACATTATGAATACAGTTTAAACAGGTTTTTATACCAGTTTTCTGTATAAATAATAGCCTCTAAAATATATATATATAAACAGACTGGTTTTGTTGTCTTGGAAAGCTGTGAGTCCTATTATAGAATACATTATCAGTACTGGTTGTATTTACAGCTGGGTCTGTCCTGTCATCAACTGATGTCAACCAGTGTATTGATGTGGATGGACTCTGCATTGTTTCAATGGAATGTTGGCATATTGGCAGTTAAACATGTATAGAATCATCCCTTTAAAACCGGCAGGCTAGCTAACACACAAACGGTGCAGATAAAGATTCATTATTTTTACACCATATCTCATCACAGCACTGGCTGCCCATGGTTCACCAACTCCCTGACCAAAATGGCTGACCTTTATCCCATCGTAAGAAGGTTCATGTCCATTCTAGAATTCAAACTCCTAATTCCATGGAACAGACACTCCTGTCCACCAATGAGAGGAGATAATGAGGACGAAGAGGGGGTAAAGGATATAAAGATGACAGGGACAGGGTGGGACAGAGAACTTACATAGGACAGAGAGAGTCAACCTCTAGAACTGAAAGGAGAGAAGGAGGAACAGAGACCTATGCTGTACAGTATACAGTAGGACAGAGAGACAGAAACACTGAACCAAGAGACACTATTGGGCAGAGAGACAGAAAAAGAGTACAACGAGACAATACTGGACAGAGAGGGAGAAACAAGGATACCAAGAGACAATATTGGACAGAGAGAGAGAGAGAAACAGAGATACCAAGAGACAATATTGGACAGAGAGAGAAACAAGGATACCAAGAGACGATATTGGACAGAGAGAGAGAAACAGGGATACCAAGAGACAATATTGGACAGAGAGAGAGAGAGAGAAACAGAGATACCAAGAGACGATATTGGACAGAGAGAGAGCAATGAGAGACTAAAGGTAATGTAAAGGGCTATACAGACTGGCATGAACAGACATCCTCTATACAAAAACATAATTCAATGATTCATAACCATAAATTAGCTTCAATCAAACTCTTATATTTATTTACCTTTCTCACCAATGCACCTAGCCTGGTTCCAGGTCTGTTTGTGCTATCATATCAACTCCTTGCCGGCGTGACAAGGAGTGGCAAGTGGCATGATGGCCCAAACAGACTGGTACCCGGGTTACAATGCACCAGGAAATAATAAAGCTGAAGAATTGGGGCTCTATTCAGTCTGTAAAGCTGAAGACTTGGGGCTCTATTCAGTCTGTAAAGCTGAAGACTTGGGGCTCTATTCAGTCTGTAAAGCTGAAGACTTGGGGCTCTATTCAGTCTGTAAAGCTGAAGACTTAGGGCTCTATTCAGTCTGTAAAGCTGAAGACCTAGGGCTCTATTCAGTCTGTAAAGCTGAAGACTTAGGGCTCTATTCAGTCTGTAAAGCTGAAGACGTGGGGCTCTATTCAGTCTGTAAAGCTGAAGACTTAGGGCTCTATTCAGTCTGTAAAGCTGAAGACTTAGGGCTCTATTCAGTCTGTAAAGCTGAAGACTTGGGGCTCTATTCAGTCTGTAAAGCTGAAGACTTAGGGCTCTATTCAGTCTGTAAAGCTGAAGACTTGGGGCTCTATTCAGTCTGTAAAGCTGAAGACTTAGGGCTCTATTCAGTCTGTAAAGCTGAAGCGTTACAGATTCTGAGATAGAAATGCAGCGTTTACCATGAATGCTGCCTCCGCTAAAGAGGGAAAAACTGCCTTTAAATTTCAATCGTAACCTAGTGGTTAGAGCGTTGGACTAGTAACCGAAGGTTGCAAGTTCGAATCCCCGAGCTGACAAGGTACAAATCTGTCATTCTGCCCCTGAACAAGGCAGTTAACCCACTGTTCTTAGGCCGTCATTGAAAATAAGAATTTTCTTAACTGACTTGTCTAGTTAAATAAAGGTAAAATAATAAAAAATTAAAAAGCTGAACTTCCTGTGATACGGATCGAATAGAGCCCTTAAACTGTTTTCGTTAGTTGATGCACTACTTCTTCACATACAACAGAGTCTATGGGTGATGTAGGTACTGTATGTTGGTGGCAAACGTTGCCATTGTGAATCACTAACAGTCTGCTAAGCAGCCTTACTGACCTTGATAAATATTTCACTAGAGATGTTGTACAGTACGTGATGTGAAAGTAGGCCAGGAGCCATGCTGCCTCTGAAACATGGAGGATATGTCCCGAACCGTACCCTATCACCCATGTAGTGCACTACTTTTGACCAGGTCCCATAGGGCTCTAGTTAAAAGTAGTGCACTATATAGGGAATACCCAGCAAACAGGGAACATTCCCAGAACATTAGATTCCCATTAAGTTCTAGTTAGGGTTTTATTTAACATTAGGATGATAATGTCCCCAAAAAATGTAATTAACGTTTTTGAAAACAAAATATGTTTCATTTTTTAATTAAAAAAAATATTAAATATCCTGGGAATGTTCTCTTAACATTTACTAAAATGTTGTGCACAACATCTGTAACAACCATCTCAGAACTGGGAATTCTCCAGCTTCAGACGTAAGACAGAGACCACAGAGTAACAATAGACAGATACAGACCACAGAGTAACAGTAGACAGATACAGACCACAGAGTAACAGTAGACAGATACAGACCACAGAGTAACAGTAGACAGATACAGACCACAGAGTAACAGTAGACAGATACAGACCACAGAGTAACAGTAGACAGATACAGACCACAGAGTAACAGTAGACAGATACAGACCACAGAGTAACAGTAGACAGATACAGACCACAGAGTAACAGTAGACAGATACAGACCACAGAGTAACAGTAGACAGAGACTACAGAGTAACAGTAGATAGATACAGACCACAGAGTAACAGTAGACAGATACAGACCACAGAGTAACAGAGATACAGACCACAGAGTAACAGACAGACCACAGAGTAACAGTAGTAACACAGTAGACAGATACAGACCACAGAGTAACAGTAGACAGATACAGACCACAGAGTAACAGTAGACAGATACAGACCACAGAGTAACAGTAGACAGATACAGACCACAGACCACAGTAACAGTAGACAGATACAGACCACAGAGTAACAGTAGACAGATACAGACCACAGAGTAACAGTAGACAGATAGACCACAGAGTAACAGTAGACAGAGACACAGAGTAACAGTAGACAGATACAGACCACAGAGTAACAGTAGACAGATACAGACCACAGAGTAACAGTAGACAGATACAGACCACAGAGTAACAGTAGACAGATACAGACCACAGAGTAACAGTAGACAGATACAGACCACAGAGTAACAGTAGACAGATACAGACCACAGAGTAACAGAGTAACAGTAGATAGATACAGACCACAGAGTAACAGTAGACAGATACAGACCACAGAGTAACAGACAGATACAGACCACAGAGTAACAGTAGACAGATACAGACTACAGAGTAACAGTAGACAGATACAGACTACAGAGTAACAGTAGACAGATACAGACCACAGAGTAAGTAACAGAGACAGATACAGACCAGACAGAGATACAGACCACAGAGTAACAGTAGACACAGACCACAGTAACAGTAGACAGATACAGACCACAGAGTAACAGACAGAGACTACAGAGTAACAGTAGACAGATACAGACCACAGAGTAACAGTAGACAGATACAGACCAGAGTAACCAGAACAGACTACAGAGTAACAGTAGACAGATACAGACCACAGAGTAACAGTAGACAGATACAGACACAGAGTAACAGTAGACAGATACAGACCACAGAGTAACAGTAGACAGATACAGACCACAGAGTAACAGTAGACAGAGACTACAGAGTAACAGTAGACAGATAAGACAGTAACAGAGACAGATACAGACCACAGAGTAACAGTAGACAGATAACAGACCACAGAGTAACAGTAGACAGAGACCACAGAGTAACAGAGTAACAGAGACTACAGAGTAACAGTAGATAGATACAGACCACAGAGTAACAGTAGATAGATGCAGACCACAGAGTAACAGTAGACAGATACAGACCACAGAGTAACAGTAGACAGAGACTACAGAGTAACAGTAGATAGATACAGACCACAGAGTAACAGTAGATAGATACAGACAAACAGAGTAACAGTAGACAGATACAGACCACAGAGTAACAGTAGACAGATACAGACCACAGAGTAACAGTAGATAGATACAGACCACAGAGTAACAGTAGACAGATACAGACCACAGAGTAACAGTAGACAGATAACAGTAGACCACAGAGTAACAGTAGACAGATACAGACCACAGAGTAACAGTAGACAGATACAGACCACAGAGTAACAGTAGACAGATACAGACCACAGAGTAACAGACTAGACAGATAGACAGAGACTACATACAGACCACAGAGTAACAGATACAGACCAGATAGATAGATACAGACCACAGAGTAACAGTAGACAGATACAGAGTAACAGTAGACAGACCCACAGAGTAACAGTAGACAGAGACTAGACAGATACAGACCACAGAGTAACAGTAGACAGATACAGACCACAGAGTAACAGTAGATAGATACAGACCACAGAGTAACAGTAGACAGATACAGACCACAGAGTAACAGTAGACAGAGACCACAGAGTAACAGTAGACAGAGACTACAGAGTAACAGTAGATAGATACAGACCACAGAGTAACAGTAGACAGATACAGACCACAGAGTAACAGTAGACAGAGACTACAGAGTAACAGTAGATAGATACAGACCACAGAGTAACAGTAGACAGATACAGACCACAGAGTAACAGTAGACCAGAGACTACAGAGTAACAGTAGATAGATACAGACCACAGAGTAACAGTAGATAGATACAGATGTTTAACCTTGTCAGCTCAGGGATTCAATCTAGCAACCTTTCAGAGTAACCACTAGGCTTACTAGTCCAACGCCTCTAACCACTGGGCTACTGCCTCCCCCCTCTAACCACTAGGCTGCCTGCCTCCCCCTCTAACCACTGGGCTACCTGCCTCCCCCTCTAACCACTGGGCTACCTGCCTCCCCCAGTAGACTAACCACTGGGCTAACCTGCCTCCCCCTCTAACCACTGGGCTGCCTGCCTCCCCCTCTAACCACTAGGCTGCCTGCCTCCCCTCTAACCACTAACCACTAGGCTGCCTCCCCCTCTAACCACTAGCCTCCCCCCTCTAACCACTAGGCTGCCTGCCTCCCCCCCTCTAACCACTAGGCTGCCTGCCTCCCCTCTAACCACTAGGCTGCCTGCCTCCCCCTCTAACCACTAGGCTGCCTGCCTCCCCCTAGACTAACCACTAGGCTGCCTGCCTCCCCTCTAACCACTAGGCTGCCTGCCTCCCCCTCTAACCACTAGGCTGCCTGCCTCCCCCTCTAACCACTAGGCTGCCTGCCTCCCCCTCTAACCACTAGGCTGCCTGCCTCCCCTCTAACCACTAGGCTGCCTGCCTCCCCCTCTAACCACTAGGCTGCCTGCCTCCCCCTCTAACCACTAGGCTGCCTGCCTCCCCCTCTAACCACTAGGCTGCCTGCCTCCCCCTCTAACCACTAGGCTGCCTGCCTCCCCCTCTAACCACTAGGCTGCCTGCCTCCCCCTAACCACTAACCACCACTAGGCTGCCTGCCTCCCCCTCTAACCACTAGGCTGCCTGCCTCCCCCTCTAACCACTAGGCTGCCTGCCTCCCCCCTCTAACCACTAGGCTACCTGCCTCCCCCTCTAACCACTAGGCTGCCTCCCCCTCTAACCTGCCTCCCCCACTCTAACCACTAGGCTGCCTGCCTCCCCCCTCTAACCACTAGGCTGCCTGCCTCCCCTCTAACCACTCTAACCACTAACCACTAGCTGCCTGCCTCCCCCTCTAACCACTAGGCTGCCTGCCTCCCCCTCTAACCACTAGGCTGCCTGCCTCCCCCTCTAACCACTAGGCTGCCTGCCTCCCCCTCTAACCACTAGGCTGCCTGCCTCCCCCCCTCTAACCACTAGGCTGCCTGCCTCCCCCTCTAACCACTAGGCTACCTGCCTCCCCTCTAACCACTAGGCTGCCTGCCTCCCCCTCTAACCACTAGGCTGCCTGCCTCCCCCTCTAACCACTAGGCTGCCTGCCTCCCCCTCTAACCACTAGGCTGCCTGCCTCCCCCTCTAACCACTAGGCTGCCTGCCTCCCCTCTAACCACTAGGCTGCCTGCCTCCCCTCCCCCTCTAACCACTAGGCTGCCTGCCTCCCCCTCTAACCACTAGGCTGCCTGCCTCCCCCTCTAACCACTAGGCTGCCTGCCTCCCCCTCTAACCACTAGGCTGCCTGCCTCCCCTCTAACCACTAGGCTGCCTGCCTCCCCCCCTCTAACCACTAGGCTACCTGCCTCCCCCTCTAACCACTAGGCTGCCTGCCTCCCCCTCTAACCACTAGGCTGCCTGCCTCCCCCTCTAACCACTAGGCTGCCTGCCTCCCCTCCACTAACCACTAGGCTGCCTGCCTCCCACTCTAACCACTAGGCTGCCTGCCTCCCCCCTCTAACCACTAGGCTGCCTGCCTCCCCCTCTAACCACTAGGCTGCCTCCCCTCTAACCACTAGGCTGCCTGCCTCCCCCTCTAACCACTAGGCTGCCTGCCTCCCCCCTCTAACCACTAGGCTACCTGCCTCCCCCTCTAGGCTACCAACCACTAGGCTGCCTGCCTCCCCCTCTAACCACTAGGCTACCTGCCTCCCCTCTAACCACTAGGCTGCCTGCCTCCCCCTCTAACCACTAGGCTTCCTGCCTCCCCCTCTAACCACTAGGCTGCCTGCCTCCCCCCCCTCTCTAACCACTAGGCTGCCTGCCTCCCCCTCTAACCACTAGGCTGCCTGCCTCCCCCTCCCCCTCTAACCACTAGGCTGCCTGCCTCCCCCTCTAACCACTAGGCTGCCTGCCTCCCCCCTCTAACCACTAGGCTGCCTGCCTCCCCCTGCCTCTAACCACTAGGCTGCCTGCCTCCCCCTCTAACCACTAGGCTGCCTGCCTCCCCCTCTCTAACCACTAGGCTGCCTGCCTCCCCCCTCTAACCACTAGGCTTCCCTACGGGTTACATTTTGATACACTGCTTAATAGGGTTAAAGGTTCCCAAAGGCCATTTCTCCATGTTACAACTCTCATGTACGGAGTTGTAACACATCTCTGAACACCTGTGTTGTAAACGGAAGACACACTACAAACATGTGGTCACTGAAAGATACTGTCTGAAAGATACTGTCTGCTGCAGTATACGGTTAAGACCAGTTACAACCGTGTACAGTAAGTGTATATTTAGCATCTGCGTTTTTTTTGTTGTTTTTTTTGTTTGTTGATGTGACATAAAAGTAGAGTGATTTATATTTCTAGAAGCGCTGTTGAGAATCTTTTCACGTTTTTTTTAGATGGGGGTATTTTGATTGTTTTTGGCCTCCAGAGCCAATTTGCTTTTGAAACAGAAAATGTTTTAAGGTCCTTGGACTAAGGAGTAACGTTAAAACTCCTCTAGACCAAATATTAGGCTAGCTCAGCATAGCGGTACGTACCAGGGATGCTTCAAAGCTGTACGTACAGGGAGGGAAGAGCCGAGCGGCCCTGATATGATGTGCTAGGCGGGGTGTGTTGTACTGATAGTTATCTACAGCCTCTGGTGCAGGCCCAAGGCCTTGGTTGACAGAGAGAGTATAATATGCCAGTCATTATCACGGTCTCCCAGCTACAGATTCTAGACTGCCCGGTAGATAGATTGTAACCTCTATTGCTATCAGTGGTAGCCTATTGCACCGAGATGACATAGCAGTAAACCAGAGTGGCGGCTATTTTGTCGGAGTGGCCCGATAACCGGGATAAATGTGCAGGACAATGAAACATTGTAACATTGAACATGAGTAATAAACGACAATCTCTGGTATGCAGACGGTGGGGCTATGATACTCACGGTGTAGTGAAGGCACGGCGTAATCAGAGTACTCCTTCACTGACGTGTCTCTGTCCCGTATTTTCTCAGAGATTCCATTCCCAATACTGACATAATTACTGGGGAAAATGCCAACCCGATCCTCGATCAGCCCCGTCCACCAGCCCTCGTCCCCGGACACTAACGAGTCCTTCGACAGCACCTCCACCAGGTCACCCTTTCGCAGGCTGAGCTCGTCTTCCGCCCCAGCATCATAGTCGAACACAGCGGTCCAGTAGCCTGAGAGGTCCGGTCCTCCTGGGCCGCTAGCCTGAGCATCAACGCCGACAGTCCCGGCGACAGTGTCATTCTCCGGCCAGCAAAACGCTTCAGTTTCCAACCCATCTGGAGGAGAAGCCACGTACCTTCTGCTGGGACTCAGGTTGTTGTCAAAAGCGGGTTTGGAGGCATCCATTGAAGCGATCCATAGGGGCAACCTGGTCCTGGATTACAGGGTGCAGTCTGCGGAGCTCGTAGCCAACACCTGCACGCACCGGGACACGAGGATGGTCGCAGCACCTTGGGTACAAAGCCACCCCGGCCACCGTGAGAACTAAGCAGCCTAGTGGGCTAATCCCGGCGAAGCGTCGCTGCTGCTGAAAACAGCCTCACTTTGGTTTTTGCAGCATTCGTTAATCTCTGTAGTGGTACCTAGCTACCTGCAGGACTAAATCAAGAATCACAATTCCCATTTAGGAAATGACCAATTATGTTCCTCCTTTCCCACTTCCACTTTCCGTCGTTAATAATTCCCCTTGCTGTGTGCATGCGCTGTCAACCACCCTCTCGCTCTTCTTTATTCCCAGCCAGCCAAACGTGCCAACAGACGAATCATGCCTCCTGTCTCCTACGATATGATTGGCGCACGTCTGCATCAATCACGTGTTTACCTTGATCCTATAGCTTCAGGTTGTGTGTTGGACTGAGGTTGTGTGTGACAACCGTAATATAAGTATGTTGCGAAAACGCCTTACCGGACAGTGGGCAATATTAACAGGGTGTTTACAACAAGGCAAACAAGCAAACCCGCTACAATATTATAAACAACAACTTTAAAAACATTCAGCACCATGGACAGCAACGTCTTCAACAGAACGATGGGGGTAGCGGCCCACCCAGCCTGCTGGCTGCGGCTCAATGAGAGAAGACACCAGGCAGCACTTATGTTGGGCTGGTGTGCCATGCTGTAGGGACCGGGACGGGGACGGGGACAGGGGTAGCATCAACTCTGCTCGGTCGCTGATCTACGCGTCATAATCAGTAGGCTAGTTATTGATAATGCAATGCAATATGTAGATCGATGACCCTGTCTGCCATGGATGCTTATTGGGTCGTCGTCGTCCCCCCCCTTATTGGACCATTTTCAAATGCATACAAAGTCATTTGTAGATTATTTTTTGAAATACTGCCGTCTAACTCGTTGGTATGGTGCTGCAGTGTAGGCTAACATCATTTACAATAGATCTACTTAGTATAAAATATATATGCACCATAGATACAAACAAGGATCTTTCTAATTGTCTGCTTTATTATGTTGTTGCCCAAAATAAAAAAAAAACAATGTAAAATAAAATAAAAAGTGTCATGAAAATAATAAAATCAGTTAAGGTTAATTTCATGCATAATTACCTGAAATAAAATAAAATAAAAAAAATAGACATTTCATAGGAATTAAACAATAAAACAACAACCAATGATCAATAAATGAACAATCCAACTATTTGAAATATCAGTGACATTACGAGGGATAGCAAGGTGTTGTGACATTACCAGGGATAGCAAGGTGTTGTGTTGTTGTGACATTATGAGGGATAGCAAGGTGTTGTGTTGTTGTGACATTACCAGGGATAGCAAGGTGTTGTGTTGTTGTGACATTACCAGGGATAGCAAGGTGTTGTGTTGTTGTGACATTACCAGGGATAGCAAGGTGTTGTGTTGTTGTGACATTATGAGGGATAGCAAGGTGTTGTGTTGTTGTGACATTATGAGGGATAGCAAGGTGTTGTGTTGTTTGTTGTGACATTACCAGGGATAGCAAGTTGTGTTGTGTTGGGATGTGTGTTACCAGGGGATAGCAAGGTGTTGTGTTGTTGTGACATTACCAGGGATAGCAAGGTGTTGTGTTGTTGTGACATTACCAGGGATAGCAAGGTGTTGTGTTGTGTGACATGTGATAGCATGTTGTGTTGTTGTGACATTACCAGGGATAGCAAGGTGTTGTGTTGTTGTGACATTACCAGGGATAGCAAGGTGTTGTGTTGTTGTGACATTACCAGGGATAGCAAGGTGTTGTGTTGTTGTGACATTACCAGGGATAGCAAGGTGTTGTGTTGTTGTGACATTACCAGGGATAGCAAGGTGTTGTGTTGTTGTGACATTATGAGGGATAGCAAGGTGTTGTGTTGTTGTGACATTATGAGGGATAGCAAGGTGTTGTTGTTGTTGTGACATTATTATGGGATAGCAAGGTGTTGTGTTGTTGTGACATTACCAGGGATAGCAAGGTGTTGTGTTGTTGTGACATTACCAGGGATAGCAAGGTGTTGTGTTGTTGTGACATTACGAGGATAGTTGTGTTGGTGTTGTGTTGTTGTGACATTACCAGGGATAGCAAGGTGTTGTGTTGTTGTGACATTATGTTGTTGTGTTGTTGTGACATTATGAGGGATAGTAAGGTGTTGTGTTGTTGTGAGGGATAGCAAGGTGTTGTGTTGTTGTGACATTACCAGGGATAGCAAGGTGTTGTGTTGTTGTGACATTACCAGGGATAGCAAGGTGTTGTGTTGTTGTGACATTACCAGGGATGTTGTTGTGACATTACCAGGGATAGCAAGGTGTTGTGTTGTTGTGACATTATGAGGGATAGCAAGGTGTTGTGTTGTTGTGACATTATGAGGGATAGCAAGGTGTTGTGTTGTTGTGACATTACCAGGGATAGCAAGGTGTTGTGTTGTTGTGACATTATGAGGGATAGCAAGGTGTTGTGTTGTTGTGACATTACCAGGGATAGCAAGGTGTTGTGTTGGGATTGTGTGTTGTTGTGACATTACCAGGGATAGCAAGGTGTTGTGTTGTTGTGACATTATGAGGGATAGCAAGGTGTTGTGTTGTTGTGACATTATGAGGGATAGCAAGGTGTTGTGTTGTTGTGACATTACGAGGGATAGCAAGGTGTTGTGTTGTTGTGACATTACCAGGGATAGCAAGGTGTTGTGTTGTTGTGACATTACCAGGGATAGCAAGGTGTTGTGTTGTTGTGACATTACCAGGGATAGCAAGGTGTTGTGTTGTTGTGGGATAGCATGTATGTTGGTGACATTAGAGGGATAGCAAGGTGTTGTGTTGTTGTGACATGTTGTGTTGTTGTGACATTATGAGGGATAGCAAGGTGTTGTGTTGTTGTGACATTATGAGGGATAGCAAGGTGTTGTGTTGTTGTGACATTATGAGGGATAGCAAGGTGTTGTGTTGTTGTGACATTATGAGGGATAGCAAGGTGTTGTGTTGTTGTGACATTATGAGGGATAGCAAGGTGTTGTGTTGTTGTGACATTACGAGGGATAGCAAGGTGTTGTGTTGTTGTGAACATTACCAGGGATAGCAAGGTGTTGTGTTGTTGTGACATTATGAGGGATAGCAAGGTGTTGTGTTGTTGTGACATTACCAGGGATAGCAAGGTGTTGTGTTGTTGTGACATTACCAGGGATAGCAAGGTGTTGTGTTGTTGTGACATTATGAGGGATAGCAAGGTGTTGTGTTGTTGTGACATTACCAGGGATAGCAAGGTGTTGTGTTGTTGTGACATTAGGGATGAGGGATAGCAAGGTGTTGTGTTGTTGTGACATTATGAGGGATAGCAAGGTGTTGTGTTGTTGTGACATTACCAGGGATAGCAAGGTGTTGTGTTGTTGTGACATTACATTAGGGATAGCAAGGTGTTGTGTTGTTGTGACATTACCAGGGATAGGTGTTGTGTTGTTGTGACAAGAGTGTTGTGTTGTTGTGACATTATGAGGGATAGCAAGGTGTTGTGTTGTTGTGACATTACCAGGGATAGCAAGGTGTTGTGTTGTTGTGACATTACCAGGGATAGCAAGGTGTTGTGTTGTTGTGACATTACCAGGGATAGCAAGGTGTTGTGTTGTTGTGACATTACCAGGGATAGCAAGGTGTTGTGTTGTTGTGACATTATGAGGGATAGCAAGGTGTTGTGTTGTTGTGACATTATGAGGGATAGCAAGGTGTTGTGTTGTTGTGACATTATGAGGGATAGCAAGGTGTTGTGTTGTTGTGACATTATGAGGGATAGCAAGGTGTTGTGTTGTTGTGAGGGATAGCAAGGTGTTGTGTTGTTGTGACATTACGGGATAGCAAGGTGTTGTGTTGTTGTGACATTACCAGGGATAGCAAGGGTTGTGTTGTTTGTGACATTATGAGGGATAGCAAGGTGTTGTGTTGTTGTGACATTATGTGAAGTGTTGTGTTGTTGTGACCAGGGATAGCAAGGTGTTGTGTTGTTGTGACATTATGAGGGATAGCAAGGTGTTGTGTTGTTGTGACATTATGAGGGATAGCAAGGTGTTGTGTTGTTGTGACATTACGAGGGATAGCAAGGTGTTGTGTTGTTGTGACATTATGAGGGATAGCAAGGTGTTGTGTTGTTGTGACATTATGAGGGATAGCAAGGTGTTGTGTTGTTGTGACATTACGAGGGATAGCAAGGTGTTGTGTTGTTGTGACATTACCAGGGATAGCAAGGTGTTGTGTTGTTGTGACATTACGAGGGATAGCAAGGTGTTGTGTTGTTGTGACATTACGAGGGATAGCAAGGTGTTGTGTTGTTGTGACATTACGAGGGATAGCAAGGTGTTGTGTTGTTGTGACATTACATTATGAGGGATAGCAAGGTGTTGTGTTGTTGTGACATTACCAGGGATAGCAAGGTGTTGTGTTGTTGTGACATTATTAGGGATAGCAAGGTGTTGTGTTGTTGTGACATTATGAGGGATAGTTGGTGTTGTTGTTGTGACATTATGAGGGATAGCAAGGTGTTGTGTTGTTGTGACATTATGAGGGATAGATAGCAAGGTGTGTTGTGTTGTTGTGACATTACATTAGGGATAGCAAGGTGTTGTGTTGTTGTGACATTACATGAGGGATAGCAAGGTGTTGTGTTGTTGTGACATTACCAGGGATAGCAAGGTGTTGTGTTGTTGTGACATTACGAGGGATAGCAAGGTGTTGTGTTGTTGTGACATTATGAGGGATGTTGTGTTGTTGTGACATTATGAGGGATAGCAAGGTGTTGTGTTGTTGTGACATTATGAGGGATAGCAAGGTGTTGTGTTGTTGTGACATTATGAGGGATAGCAAGGTGTTGTGTTGTTGTGACATTATGAGGGATAGCAAGGTGTTGTGTTGTTGTGACATTACCAGGGATAGCAAGGTGTTGTGTTGTTGTGACATTACGAGGGATAGCAAGGTGTTGTGTTGTTGTGACATTATGAGGGATAGCAAGGTGTTGTGTTGTTGTGACATTACCAGGGATAGCAAGGTGTTGTGTTGTTGTGACATTATGAGGGATAGCAAGGTGTTGTGTTGTTGTGTAGCAAGGTGTTGTGTTGTTGTGACATTATGAGGGATAGCAAGGTGTTGTGTTGTTGTGACATTACGAGGGATAGCAAGGTGTTGTGTTGTTGTGACATTACGAGGGATAGCAAGGTGTTGTGTTGTTGTGACATTACCAGGGATAGCAAGGTGTTGTGTTGTTGTGACATTACGAGGGATAGCAAGGTGTTGTGTTGTTGTGACATTATGAGGATAGCAAGGTGTTGTGTTGTGTTGTTGTGACATTATGAGGGATAGCAAGGTGTTGTGTTGTTGTGACATTATGAGGGATAGATGTTGTGTTGTTGTGAGGGATAGCAAGGTGTTGTGTTGTTGTGACATTACCAGGGATAGCAAGGTGTTGTGTTGTTGTGACATTACCAGGGATAGCAAGGTGTTGTGTTGTTGTGACAGGGATAGCAAGGTGTTGTGTTGTTGTGACATTACGAGGGATAGCAAGGTGTTGTGTTGTTGTGACATTACGAGGGATAGCAAGGTGTTGTGTTGTTGTGACATTACCAGGGATAGCAAGGTGTTGTGTTGTTGTGACATTACGAGGGATAGCAAGGTGTTGTGTTGTTGTGACATTACCAGGGATAGCAAGGTGTTATGAGGGATAGCAAGGTGTGTTGTTGTGACATTATGAGGGATAGCAAGGTGTTGTGTTGTTGTGACATTACGAGGGATAGCAAGGTGTTGTGTTGTTGTGACATTACGAGGGATAGCAAGGTGTTGTGTTGGGATAGCAAGGTGTTGTGTTGTTGTGACATTACCAGGGATAGCAAGGTGTTGTGTTGTTGTGACATTACCAGGGATAGCAAGGTGTTGTGTTGTTGTGACATTATGAGGATAGCAAGGTGTTGTGTTGTTGTGACATTATGAGGGATAGCAAGGTGTTGTGTTGTTGTGACATTACCAGGGATAGCAAGGTGTTGTGTTGTTGTGACATTACATTAGGGATAGCAAGGTGTTGTGTTGTTGTGACATTATGAGGGATAGCAAGGTGTTGTGTTGTTGTGACATTATGAGGGATAGCAAGGTGTTGTGTTGTTGTGACATTACCAGGGATAGCAAGGTGTTGTGTTGTTGTGACATTACGAGGGATAGCAAGGTGTTGTGTTGTTGTGACATTAAGGTGTTGTGTTGTTGTGACATTACCAGGGATAGCAAGGTGTTGTGTTGTTGTGACATTATGAGGGATAGCAAGGTGTTGTGTTGTTGTGACATTAGCAAGAGGGATAGCAAGGTGTTGTGTTGTTGTGACATTATGAGGGATAGCAAGGTGTTGTGTTGTTGTGACATTACGAGGGATAGCAAGGTGTTGTGTTGTTGTGACATTATGAGGGATAGCAAGGTGTTGTGTTGTTGTGACATTATGAGGGATAGCAAGGTGTTGTGTTGTTGTGACATTACCAGGGATAGCAAGGTGTTGTGTTGTTGTGACATTACGAGGGATAGCAAGGTGTTGTGTTGTTGTGACATTACCAGGGATAGCAAGGTGTTGTGTTGTTGTGACATTATGAGGGATAGCAAGGTGTTGTGTTGTTGTGACATTATGAGGGATAGCAAGGTGTTGTGTTGTTGTGACATTACGAGGGATAGCAAGGTGTTGTGTTGTTGTGACATTATGAGGGATAGCAAGGTGTTGTGTTGTTGTGACATTACGAGGGATAGCAAGGTGTTGTGTTGTTGTGACATTATGAGGGATAGCAAGGTGTTGTGTTGTTGTGACATTACGAGGGATAGCAAGGTGTTGTGTTGTTGTGACATTACGAGGGATAGCAAGGTGTTGTGTTGTTGTGACATTATAGCAAGAGGGGATAGCAAGGTGTTGTGTTGTTGTGACATTACCAGGGATAGCAAGGTGTGTGTTGTTGTGACATTATGAGGGATAGCAAGGTGTTGTGTTGTTGTGACATTACGAGGGATAGCAAGGTGTTGTGTTGTTGTGACATTACCAGGGATAGCAAGGTGTTGTGTTGTTGTGATAGCAAGGTGTTGTGTTGTTGTGACATTACCAGGGATAGCAAGGTGTTGTGTTGTTGTGACATTATGAGGGATAGCAAGGTGTTGTGTTGTTGTGACATTACATTACCAGGGATAGCAAGGTGTTGTGTTGTTGTGACATTATGAGGGATAGCAAGGTGTTGTGTTGTTGTGAAGGTGTTGTGTTGTTGTGACATTATGAGGGATAGCAAGGTGTTGTGTTGTTGTGACATTACCAGGGATAGCAAGGTGTTGTGTTGTTGTGACATTATGAGGGATAGCAAGGTGTTGTGTTGTTGTGACATTACCAGGGATAGCAAGGTGTTGTGTTGTTGTGACATTACGAGGGATAGCAAGGTGTTGTGTTGTTGTGACATTACGAGGGATAGCAAGGTGTTGTGTTGTTGTGACATTATGAGGGATAGCAAGGTGTTGTGTTGTTGTGACATTACGAGGGATAGCAAGGTGTTGTGTTGTTGTGACATTACCAGGGATAGCAAGGTGTTGTGTTGTTGTGACATTATGAGGGATAGCAAGGTGTTGTGTTGTTGTGACATTATGAGGACATTAAGGTGTTGTGTTGTTGTGACATTATGAGGGATAGCAAGGTGTTGTTGTTGTGAACATTACCAGGGATAGCAAGGTGTTGTGTTGTTGTGACATTACCAGGGATAGCAAGGTGTTGTGTTGTTTACGAGTGACATTATGAGGGATAGCAAGGTGTTGTGTTGTTGTGACATTATTACCAGGGATAGCAAGGTGTTGTGTTGTTGTGACATTACCAGGGATAGCAAGGTGTTGTGTTGTTGTGACATTATAGAGGGATAGGGATAGCAAGGTGTTGTGTTGTTGTGAACATTACCAGGGATAGCAAGGTGTTGTGTTGTTGTGACATTATGAGGGATAGCAAGGTGTGTGTTGTTGTGAACATTACCAGGGATAGCAAGGTGTGTGTTGTTGTGACATTATGAGGGATAGCAAGGTGTTGTGTTGTTGTGACATTACGAGGGATAGTAAGGTGTTGTGTTGTTGTGACATTACCAGGGATAGCAAGGTGTTGTGTTGTTGTGACATTACCAGGGATAGCAAGGTGTTGTGTTGTTGTGACATTATGAGGGATAGCAAGGTGTTGTGTTGTTGTGACATTATGAGGGATAGCAAGGTGTTGTGTTGTTGTGACATTACCAGGGATAGCAAGGTGTTGTGTTGTTGTGACATTATGAGGGATAGCAAGGTGTTGTGTTGTTGTGACATTACCAGGGATAGCAAGGTGTTGTGTTGTTTATGTAGAAGGTGTTGTGTTACATGAGGGATAGCAAGGTGTTGTGTTGTTGTGACATTACCAGGGATAGCAAGGTGTTGTGTTGTTGTGACATTATGAGGGATAGGTGTTGTGTTGTTGTGACAAGGTGTTGTGTTGTTGTGACATTATGAGGGATAGCAAGGTGTTGTGTTGTTGTGACATTACGAGGGATAGCAAGGTGTTGTGTTGTTGTGACATTACCAGGGATAGCAAGGTGTTGTGTTGTTGTGACATTATGAGGGATAGCAAGGTGTTGTGTTGTTGTGACATTATGAGGGATAGCAAGGTGTTGTGTTGTTGTGACATTATGAGGGATAGCAAGGTGTTGTGTTGTTGTGACATTAGGGATAGCAAGGTGTTGGGATAGCAATAGGTGTTGTGTTGTTGTGACATTATGAGGGATAGCAAGGTGTTGTGTTGTTGTGACATTATGAGGGATAGAGGGATAGCAAGGTGTTGTGTTGTTGTGACATTATGAGGGATAGCAAGGTGTTGTGTTGTTGTGACATTACCAGGGATAGCAAGGTGTTGTGTTGTTGTGACATTATGAGGGATAGCAAGGTGTTGTGTTGTTGTGACATTACCAGGGATAGCAAGGTGTTGTGTTGTTGTGACATTACCAGGGATAGCAAGGTGTTGTGTTGTTGTGACATTACCAGGGATAGCAAGGTGTTGTGTTGTTGTGACATTATGAGGGATAGCAAGGTGTTGTGTTGTTGTGACATTATGAGGGATAGCAAGGTGTTGTGTTGTTGTGACATTACCAGGGATAGCAAGGTGTTGTGTTGTTGTGACATTACCAGGGATAGCAAGGTGTTGTGTTGTTGTGACATTACGAGGGATAGCAAGGTGTTGTGTTGTTGTGACATTACGAGGGATAGCAAGGTGTTGTGTTGTTGTGACATTATGAGGGATAGCAAGGTGTTGTGTTGTTGTGACATTACCAGGGATAGCAAGGTGTTGTGTTGTTGTGACATTATGAGGGATAGCAGGGTTGTTGTGATTAGCAAGGTGTTGTGTTGTTGTGACATTATGAGGGATAGCAAGGTGTTGTGTTGTTGTGACATTATGAGGGATAGCAAGGTGTTGTGTTGTTGTGAACATTACCAGGGATAGCAAGGTGTTGTGTTGTTGTGACATTATGAGGGATAGCAAGGTGTTGTGTTGTTGTGACATTATGAGGGATAGCAAGGTGTTGTGTTGTTGTGACATTATGAGGGATAGCAAGGTGTTGTGTTGTTGTGAACATTACCAGGGATAGCAAGGTGTTGTGTTGTTGTGACATTACCAGAGGGATAGCAAGGTGTTGTGTTGTTGTGACATTATGAGGGATAGCAAGGTGTTGTGTTGTTGTGACATTACGAGGGATAGCAAGGTGTTGTGTTGTTGTGACATTATGAGGGATAGCAAGGTGTTGTGTGACATTACCAGGGATAGCAAGGTGTTGTGTTGTTGTGACATTATGTTGTGTTGTGTTGTTGTGACATGTGAACATTACCAGGGATAGCAAGGTGTTGTGTTGTTGTGACATTACCAGGGATAGCAAGGTGTTGTGTTGTTGTGACATTACCAGGGATAGCAAGGTGTTGTGTTGTTGTGACATTATGAGGGATAGCAAGGTGTTGTGTTGTTGTGACATTATGAGGGATAGCAAGGTGTTGTGTTGTTGTGACATTATGAGGGATAGCAAGGTGTTGTGTTGTTGTGACATTACCAGGGATAGCAAGGTGTTGTGTTGTTGTGACATTACCAGGGATAGCAAGGTGTTGTGTTGTTGTGACATTATGAGGGATAGCAAGGTGTTGTGTTGTTGTGACATTACCAGGGATAGCAAGGTGTTGTGTTGTTGTGACATTATGAGGGATAGCAAGGTGTTGTGTTGTTGTGACATTATGAGGGATAGCAAGGTGTTGTGTTGTTGTGACATTATGAGGGATAGCAAGGTGTTGTGACATTATGAGGGATAGCAAGGTGTTGTGACATTATGAGGGATAGCAAGGTGTTGTGTTGTGGTGTTGTGACATTACCAGGGATAGCAAGGTGTTGTGTTGTTGTGACATTATGAGGGATAGCAAGGTGTTGTGTCTTTGTGACATTACGAGGGATAGCAAGGTGTTGTGTTGTTGTGACATTACGAGGATGTTGCAAGGTGTTGTGTTGTTGTGACATTACGAGGGATAGCAAGGTGTTGTGTTGTTGTGACATTATGAGGGATAGCAAGGTGTTGTGTTGTTGTGACATTATGAGGGATAGCAAGGTGTTGTGTTGTTGTGACATTACATTATGAGGGATAGCAAGGTGTTGTGTTGTTGTGACATTACAAGGGGATAGCAAGGTGTTGTGTTGTGTTGTGACATTATGAGGGATAGCAAGGTGTTGTGTTGTTGTGACATTACGAGGGATAGCAAGGTGTTGTGTTGTTGTGACATTATGAGGGATAGCAAGGTGTTGTGTTGTTGTGACATTACCAGGGATAGCAAGGTGTTGTGTTGTTGTGACATTATGAGGGATAGCAAGGTGTTGTGTTGTTGTGATAGCATTACGAGGGATAGCAAGGTGTTGTGTTGTTGTGACATTACGAGGGATAGCAAGGTGTTGTGTTGTTGTGACATTATGAGGGATAGCAAGGTGTTGTGTTGTTGTGACATTACCAGGGATAGCAAGGTGTTGTGTTGTTGTGACATTATGAGGGATAGCAAGGTGTTGTGTTGTTGTGACATTATGAGGGATAGCAAGGTGTTGTGTTATGTAGCAAGGTGTTGTGTTGTTGTGACATTACCAGGGATAGCAAGGTGTTGTGTTGTTGTGACATTATGAGGGATAGCAAGGTGTTGTGTTGTTGTGACATTATGAGGGATAGCAAGGTGTTGTGTTGTTGTGACATTACCAGGGATAGCAAGGTGTTGTGTTGTTGTGACATTATGAGGGATAGCAAGGTGTTGTGTTGTTGTGACATTATGAGGGATAGCAAGGTGTTGTGTTGTTGTGACATTATGAGGGATAGCAAGGTGTTGTGTTGTTGTGACATTACCAGGGATAGCAAGGTGAGGGATAGCAAGGTGTTGTGTTGTTGTGACATTATGAGGGATAGCAAGGTGTTGTGTTGTTGTGACATTATGAGGGATAGCAAGGTGTTGTGTTGTTGTGACATTATGAGGGATAGCAAGGTGTTGTGACATTACCAGGATAGCAAGGTGTTGTGACATTACGAGGGATAGCAAGGTGTTGTGTTGTTGTGACATTACCAGGGATAGCAAGGTGTTGTGTTGTTGTGACATTATGAGGGATAGCAAGGTGTTGTGTTGTTGTGACATTACGAGGGATAGCAAGGTGTTGTGTTGTTGTGACATTACCAGGGATAGCAAGGTGTTGTGTTGTTGTGACATTATGAGGGATAGCAAGGTGTTGTGTTGTTGTGACATTATGAGGGATAGCAAGGTGTTGTGTTGTTGTGACATTATGAGGGATAGCAAGGTGTTGTGTTGTTGTGACATTATGAGGGATAGCAAGGTGTTGTGTTGTTGTGACATTACCAGGGATAGCAAGGTGTTGTGTTGTTGTGACATTACGAGGGATAGCAAGGTGTTGTGTTGTTGTGACATTATGAGGGATAGCAAGGTGTTGTGTTGTTGTGACATTACGAGGGATAGCAAGGTGTTGTGTTGTTGTGACATTATGAGGGATAGCAAGGTGTTGTGTTGTTGTGACATTACGAGGGATAGCAAGGTGTTGTGTTGTTGTGACATTACGAGGGATAGCAAGGTGTTGTGTTGTTGTGACATTACGAGGGATAGCAAGGTGTTGTGTTGTTGTGACATTATGAGGGATAGCAAGGTGTTGTGTTGTTGTGACATTACCAGGGATAGCAAGGTGTTGTGTTGTTGTGACATTATGAGGGATAGCAAGGTGTTGTGTTGTTGTGACATTACCAGGGATAGCAAGGTGTTGTGTTGTTGTGACATTATGAGGGATAGCAAGGTGTTGTGTTGTTGTGACATTACCAGGGATAGCAAGGTGTTGTGTTGTGTTGTTGTGACTTTATGAGGGATAGCAAGGTGTTGTGTTGTTGTGACATTACCAGGGATAGCAAGGTGTTGTGTTGTTGTGACATTACCAGGGATAACAAGGTGTTGTGTTGTTGTGACATTATGAGGGATAGCAAGGTGTTGTGTTGTTGTGACATTACGAGGGATAGCAAGGTGTTGTGTTGTTGTGACATTACGAGGGATAGCAAGGTGTTGTGTTGTTGTGACATTATGAGGGATAGCAAGGTGTTGTGTTGTTGTGACATTACGAGGGATAGTAAGGTGTTGTGTTGTTGTGACATTACGAGGGATAGCAAGGTGTTGTGTTGTTGTGACATTACCAGGGATAGTAAGGTGTTGTGTTGTTGTGACATTACCAGGGATAGCAAGGTGTTGTGTTGTTGTGACATTACGAGGGATAGCAAGGTGTTGTGTTGTTGTGACATTACGAGGGATAGCAAGGTGTTGTGTTGTTGTGACATTACCAGGGATAACAAGGTGTTGTGTTGTTGTGAACATCTTAACTGTAATTCAATCAAATCCTGAAAGATGTTCCGGTACCATGGGTTGATTGGTTGGCACACTATAACCGTGGACAAACACATTGACAGGTACCAAATGGCGCCCTATTTCCTATGTAGTGCACTGCTTTTGACCAGGGTCATACTGTATATTAATTTAGTAGTGCACTAAATAGGGAATAGGGTGCCATGTGGGATGTCTTCTCTATCTTACAGACAGTAGATCTCTGTCAACCGTTCAACCTGCATAGCAGCTTTGATTGAATTCCATTGGTCATGACGCCTATGTTGTGATAAGACACAGCCAATAGGACGCTCCGGACAGCTTTCACATCAAGCCTCATTGGCATATTAAACGTTTCCATGGATACCGGCTCAGGTCAAGTCTGAGTGAATCAAAGTGTCAAAAAAAAAGAAGCACAAGAGTGAATATAAATCAAGCCTCTCCCTCACCAGTCAGGTTAACTTTACAGTCATTAACCAAGCCTCTCCCTCACCAGTCAGGTTAACTTTACAGTCATTAACCAAGCCTCTCTCTCACCAGTCAGGTTAACTTTACAGTCATTAACCAAGCCTCTCTCACCAGTCAGGTTAACTTTACAGTCATTAACCAAGCCTCTCTCTCACCAGTCAGGTTAACTTTACAGTCATTAACCAAGCCTCTCTCTCACCAGTCAGGTTAACTTTACAGTCATTAACCAAGCCTCTCCCTCACGAGTCAGGTTAACTTTACAGTCATTAACCAAGCCTCTCTCTCACCAGTCAGGTTAACTTTACAGTCATTAACCAAGCCTCTCTCTCACCAGTCAGGTTAACTTTACAGTCATTAACCAAGCCTCTCTCTCACCAGTCAGGTTAACTTTACAGTCATTAACCAAGCCTCTCTCTCACCAGTCAGGTTAACTTTACAATCAACAACCAAGCCTCTCCCTCACCAGTCAGGTTAACTTTACAGTCATTAACCAAGCCTCTCCCTCACCAGTCAGGTTAACTTTACAATCAACAACCAAGCCTCTCCCTCACCAGTCAGGTTAACTTTACAGTCATTAACCAAGCCTCTCTCTCACCAGTCAGGTTAACTTTACAATCATTAACCAAGCCTCTCTCTCACCAGTCAGGTTAACTTTACAATCATTAACCAAGCCTCTCTCATCAGTCAGGTTAACTTTACAGTCATTAACCAAGCCTCTCCCTCACCAGTCAGGTTAACTTTACAGTCATTAACCAAGCCTCTCTCATCAGTCAGGTTAACTTTACAGTCATTAACCAAGCCTCTCTCTCACCAGTCAGGTTAACTTTACAATCATTAACCAAGCCTCTCTCTCACCAGTCAGGTTAACTTTACAATCAACAACCAAGCCTCTCTCTCACCAGTCAGGTTAACTTCAGAGTCCTCTACAGTATAGTGCCCTACTGTTGACCAGAGTCCTATACAGTATAGTGCCCTACTGTTGACCAGAGTCCTATACAGTATAGTGCCCTACTGTTGACCAGAGTCCTATACAGTATAGTGCCCTACTGTTGACCAGAGTCCTTTACAGTATAGTGCCCTACTGTTGACCAGAGTCCTACAGTATAGTGCCCTACTGTTGACCAGAGTCCTTTACAGTATAGTGCCCTACTGTTGACCAGAGTCCTATACAGTATAGTGCCCTACTGTTGACCAGAGTCCTATACAGTATAGTGCCCTACTGTTGACCAGAGTCCTATACAGTATAGTGCCCTACTGTTGACCAGAGTCCTTTACAGTATAGTGCCCTACTGTTGACCAGAGTCCTCTACAGTATAGTGCCCTACTGTTGACCAGAGTCCTCTACAGTATAGTGCCCTACTGTTGACCAGAGTCCTGTTGACTACAGTATAGTGCCCTACTGTTGACCAGAGTCCTATACAGTATAGTGCCCTACTGTTGACCAGAGTCCTATACAGTATAGTGCCCTACTGTTGACCAGAGTCCTATACAGTATAGTGCCCTACTGTTGACCAGTCCTATACAGTATAGTGCCCTACTGTTGACCTTTGTGTTGTTGTGACAGAGTCCTATACAGTATAGTGCCCTACTGTTGACCAGAGTCCTATACAGTATAGTGCCCTACTGTTGACCAGAGTCCTCTACAGTATAGTGCCCTACTGTTGACCAGAGTCCTATACAGTATAGTGCCCTACTGTTGACCAGAGTCCTTTACAGTATAGTGCCCTACTGTTGACCAGAGTCCTCTACAGTATAGTGCCCTACTGTTGACCAGAGTCCTTTGACAGTATACAGTATAGTGCCCTACTGTTGACCAGAGTCCTATACAGTATAGTGCCCTACTGTTGACCAGAGTCCTATACAGTATAGTGCCCTACTGTTGACCAGAGTCCTATACAGTATAGTGCCCTACTGTTGACCAGACCTAGTATAGTCCTACTACAGTATAGTATAGTGCCCTACTGTTGACCAGAGTCCTATACAGTATAGTGCCCTACTGTTGACCAGAGTCCTATACAGTATAGTGCCCTACTGTTGACCAGAGTCCTCTCCCCTACTGTTGACAGTATAGTATAGTGCCCTACTGTTGACCAGAGTCCTATACAGTATAGTGCCCTACTGTTGACCAGAGTCCTCTACAGTATAGTGCCCTACTGTTGACCAGAGTCCTCTACAGTATAGTGCCCTACTGTTGACCAGAGTCCTCTACAGTATAGTTACTGTTGACCAGAGTCCTCTACAGTATAGTGCCCTACTGTTGACCAGAGTCCTCTACAGTATAGTGCCCTACTGTTGACCAGAGTCCTCTACAGTATAGTGCCCTACTGTTGACCAGAGTCCTAGAGTCCCTACTGTTGACCAGTCCTATACAGTATAGTGCCCTACTGTTGACCAGAGTCCTATACAGTATAGTGCCCTACTGTTGACCAGAGTCCTCTACAGTATAGTGCCCTACTGTTGACCAGTCCTATACAGTATAGTGCCCTACTGTTGACCAGAGTCCTATACAGTATAGTGCCCTACTGTTGACCAGAGTCCTATACAGTATAGTGCCCTACTGTTGACCAGAGTCCTATACAGTATAGTGCCCTACTGTTGACCAGAGTCCTATACAGTATAGTGCCCTACTGTTGATAGTGCCCAGAGTCCTATACAGTATAGTGCCCTACTGTTGACCAGAGTCCTATACAGTATAGTGCCCTACTGTTGACCAGAGTCCTATACAGTATAGTGCCCTACTGTTGACCAGAGTCCTCTACAGTATAGTGCCCTACTGTTGACCAGAGTCCTATACAGTATAGTGCCCTACTGTTGACCAGTATAGTGCCTACTGTTGACCAGTCCTATACAGTATAGTGCCCTACTGTTGACCAGAGTCCTATACAGTATAGTGCCCTACTGTTGACCAGAGTCCTATAGTGCCCTACTGTTGACAGTATAGTGCCCTACTGTTGACCAGAGTCCTATACAGTATAGTGCCCTACTGTTGACCAGAGTCCTCTACAGTATAGTGCCCTACTGTGACCAGAGTCCTCTACAGTATAGTGCCCTACTGTTGACCAGAGTCCTCTACAGTATAGTGCCCTACTGTTGACCAGAGTCCTATACAGTATAGTGCCCTACTGTTGACCAGAGTCCTATACAGTATAGTGCCCTACTGTTGACCAGAGTCCTCTACAGTATAGTGCCCTACTGTTGACCAGAGTCCCTACTGTTGACAGTCCTCTATATAGTGCCCTACTGTTGACCAGAGTCCTCTACCCTAGTTGATAGTGCCCTACTGTTGACCAGAGTCCTATACAGTATAGTGCCCTACTGTTGACCAGAGTCCTATACAGTATAGTGCCCTACTGTTGACCAGTCCTACAGTATAGTTGACCAGAGTCCTATACAGTATAGTGCCCTACTGTTGACCAGAGTCCTATACAGTATAGTGCCCTACTGTTGACCAGAGTCCTATACAGTATAGTGCCCTACTGTTGACCAGAGTCCTATACAGTATAGTGCCCTACTGTTGACCAGAGTCCTCTACAGTGTTGACTGTTGACAGTCCTATACAGTATAGTGCCCTACTGTTGACCAGAGTCCTATACAGTATAGTGCCCCCACTGTTGACCAGAGTCCTATACAGTATAGTGCCCTACTGTTGACCAGAGTCCTATACAGTATAGTGCCCTACTGTTGACCAGAGTCCTCTACAGTATAGTGCCCTACTGTTGACCAGAGTCCTATACAGTATAGTGCCCTACTGTTGACCAGAGTCCTATACAGTATAGTGCCCTACTGTTGACCAGAGTCCTCTACAGTATAGTGCCCTACTGTTGACCAGAGTCCTATACAGTACAGTATACAGTATAGTGCCCTACTGTTGACCACTGTTGAGTCCTATACAGTATAGTGCCCTACTGTTGACCAGAGTCCTATTGACAGTATACAGTATAGCCCTACTGTTGACCAGAGTCCTATACAGTATAGTGCCCTACTGTTGACCAGAGTCCTATACAGTATAGTGCCCTACTGTTGATAGTGTGCCCTACTGTTGACCAGTCCTTTACAGTATAGTGCCCTACTGTTGACCAGAGTCCTATACAGTATAGTGTCCTACAGTTGACCAGAGTCCTATACAGTATAGTGCCCTACTGTTGACCAGTGTCCTATACAGTATAGTGCCCTACTGTTGACCAGAGTCCTATACAGTATAGTGCCCTACTGTTGACCAGAGTCCTATACAGTACAGTATAGTGCCCTACTGTTGACCAGAGTCCTATACAGTATAGTGCCCTACTGTTGACCAGAGTCCTCTACAGTATAGTGCCCTACTGTTGACCAGAGTCCTATACAGTATAGTGCCCTACTGTTGACCAGAGTCCTCTACAGTATAGTGCCCTACTGTTGACCAGAGTCCTCTACAGTATAGTGCCCTACTGTTGACCAGAGTCCTCTACAGTATAGTGCCCTACTGTTGACCAGAGTCCTATACAGTATAGTGCCCTACTGTTGACCAGTCCTATACAGTATAGTGCCCTACTGTTGACCAGAGTCCTCTACAGTATAGTGCCCTACTGTTGACCAGAGTCCTCTACAGTATAGTGCCCTACTGTTGACCAGAGTCCTCTACAGTATAGTGCCCTACTGTTGACCAGAGTCCTCTACAGTATAGTGCCCTACTGTTGACCAGTCCTATACAGTATAGTGCCCTACTGTTGACCAGTCCTATACAGTATAGTGCCCTACTGTTGACCAGTCCTATACAGTATAGTGCCCTACTGTTGACCAGAGTCCTATACAGTATAGTGCCCTACTGTTGACCAGAGTCCTATACAGTATAGTGCCCTACTGTTGACCAGAGTCCTATACAGTATAGTGCCCTACTGTTGACCAGAGTCCTATACAGTATAGTGCCCTACTGTTGACCAGAGTCCTATACAGTATAGTGCCCTACTGTTGACCCCCTACTCCTATACAGTATAGTTGACCAGAGTCCTATACAGTATAGTGCCCTACTGTTGACCAGAGTCCTATACAGTATAGTGCCCTACTGTTGACCAGAGTCCTATACAGTATAGTGCCCTACTGTTGACCAGATACAGTATAGTGCCCTACTGTTGACCAGAGTCCTATACAGTATAGTGCCCTACTGTTGACCAGAGTCCTATACAGTATAGTGCCCTACTGTTGACCAGAGTCCTATACAGTATAGTGCCCTACTGTTGACCAGAGTCCTATACAGTATAGTGCCCTACTGTTGACCAGAGTCCTATACAGTATAGTGCCCTACTGTTGACCAGAGTCCTCTACAGTATAGTGCCCTACTGTTGACCAGAGTCCTATACAGTATAGTGCCCTACTGTTGACCAGAGTCCTATACAGTATAGTGTACTGTTGACCAGAGTCCTCTACAGTATAGTGCCCTACTGTTGACCAGAGTCCTCTACAGTATAGTGCCCTACTGTTGACCAGTCCTCTACAGTATAGTGCCCTACTGTTGACCAGAGTCCTCTACAGTATAGTGCCCTACTGTTGACCAGAGTCCTATACAGTATAGTGCCCTACTGTTGACCAGAGTCCTCTACAGTATAGTGCCCTACTGTTGACCAGAGTCCTATACAGTATAGTGTTGACCAGTACTGTTGACCAGTCCTATACAGTATAGTGCCCTACTGTTGACCAGAGTCCTATACAGTATAGTGCCCTACTGTTGACCAGAGTCCTATACAGTATAGTGCCCTACTGTTGACCAGAGTCCTATACAGTATAGTGCCCTACTGTTGACCAGAGTCCTATACAGTATAGTGCCCTACTGTTGACCAGAGTCCTATACAGTATAGTGCCCTACTGTTGACCAGAGTCCTCTACAGTATAGTGCCCTACTGTTGACCAGAGTCCTATACAGTATAGTGCCCTACTGTTGACCAGAGTCCTATACAGTATAGTGCCCTACTGTTGACCAGAGTCCTATACAGTATAGTGCCCTACTGTTGACCAGAGTCCTCTAGTATAGTGCCCTACTGTTGATAGTCCTAGTATAGTGCCCTACTGTTGACCAGATAGTCCTACTTACAGTATAGTGCCCTACTGTTGACCAGAGTCCTATACAGTATAGTGCCCTACTGTTGACCAGAGTCCTATACAGTATAGTGCCCTACTGTTGACCAGAGTCCTATACAGTATAGTGCCCTACTGTTGACCAGAGTCCTATACAGTATAGTGCCCTACTGTTGACCAGAGTCCTATACAGTATAGTGCCCTACTGTTGACCAGAGTCCTATACAGTATAGTGCCCTACTGTTGACCAGAGTCCTCTACAGTATAGTGCCCTACTGTTGACCAGAGTCCTCTACAGTATAGTGCCCTACTGTTGACCAGAGTCCTACAGTATAGTGCCCTACTGTTGACCAGAGTCCTATACAGTATAGTGCCCTACTGTTGACCAGAGTCCTATACAGTATAGTGCCCTACTGTTGACCAGAGTCCTATACAGTATAGTGCCCTACTGTTGACCAGAGTCCTATACAGTATAGTGCCCTACTGTTGACCCTAGAGTCCTCTACAGTATAGTGCCCTACTGTTGACCAGAGTCCTCTACAGTATAGTGCCCTACTGTTGACCAGAGTCCTCTACAGTATAGTGCCCTACTGTTGACCAGAGTCCTCCAGAGTACAGTATAGTGTTGACCCTACAGTATAGTGCCCTACTGTTGACCAGAGTCCTCTACAGTATAGTGCCCTACTGTTGACCAGAGTCCTATACAGTATAGTGCCCTACTGTTGACCAGAGTCCTCTACACAGTATAGTGCCCTACTGTTGACCAGAGTCCTATACAGTATAGTGCCCTACTGTTGACCAGAGTCCTATACAGTATAGTGCCCTACTACCAGAGTCCTTTACAGTGTGCCCTACTGTTGACCAGAGTCCTATACAGTATAGTGCCCTACTGTTGACCAGTCCTATACAGTATAGTGCCCTACTGTTGACCAGAGTCCTATACAGTATAGTGCCCTACTGTTGACCAGAGTCCTCTACAGTATAGTGCCCTACTGTTGACCAGAGTCCTATACAGTATAGTGCCCTACTGTTGACCAGAGTCCTATACAGTATAGTGCCCTACTGTTGACCAGAGTCCTATAGTATAGTCCTACTGTTGACAGTATAGTGCCCTACTGTTGACCAGAGTCCTCTACAGTATAGTGCCCTACTGTTGACCAGAGTCCTCTACAGTATAGTGCCCTACTGTTGACCAGAGTCCTATACAGTAGTGCCCTATACAGTCCTATATAGTGCCCTACTGTTGACCAGTCCTACAGTATAGTGCCCTACTGTTGACCAGAGTCCTATACAGTATAGTGCCCTACTGTTGACCAGTCCTATACAGTATAGTGCCCTACTGTTGACCAGAGTCCTTTACAGTATAGTGCCCTACTGTTGACCAGAGTCCTATACAGTATAGTGCCCTACTGTTGACCAGAGTCCTCTACAGTATAGTGCCCTACTGTTGACCAGAGTCCTATACAGTATAGTGCCCTACTGTTGACCAGAGTCCTATACAGTATAGTGCCCTACTGTTGACCAGAGTCCTCTACAGTATAGTGCCCTACTGTTGACCAGAGTCCTACTACACTGTTGACCAGAGTCCTAGTGTGCCCTACTGTTGACCAGAGTCCTATACAGTATAGTGCCCTACTGTTGACCAGAGTCCTATACAGTATAGTGCCCTACTGTTGACCAGAGTCCTATACAGTATAGTGCCCTACTGTTGACCAGAGTCCTCTACAGTATAGTGCCCTACTGTTGACCAGAGTCCTCTACAGTATAGTGCCCTACTGTTGACCAGTCCTCTACAGTATAGTGCCCTACTGTTGACCAGAGTCCTATACAGTATAGTGCCCTACTGTTGACCAGAGTCCTATACAGTATAGTGCCCTACTGTTGACCAGAGTCCTATACAGTATAGTGCCCTACTGTTGACCAGAGTCCTATACAGTATAGTGCCCTACTGTTGACCAGAGTCCTCTACAGTATAGTGCCCTACTGTTGACCAGAGTCCTAGTATCCTCTACAGTATAGTGCCCTACTGTTGACCAGAGTCCTATACAGTATAGTGCCCTACTGTTGACCAGAGTCCTATACAGTATAGTGCCCTACTGTTGACCAGAGTCCTCTACAGTATAGTGCCCTACTGACCAGTCCTGATAGTGCCCTACTGTTGACCAGAGTCCTCTACAGTATAGTGCCCTACTGTTGACCAGAGTCCTATACAGTATAGTGCCCTACTGTTGACCAGAGTCCTATACAGTATAGTGCCCTACTGTTGACCAGTCCTAGAGTCCCTACTGTTGACCAGAGTCCTATACAGTATAGTGCCCTACTGTTGACCAGAGTCCTATACAGTATAGTGCCCTACTGTTGACCAGAGTCCTATACAGTATAGTGCCCTACTGTTGACCAGAGTCCTATACAGTATAGTGCCCTACTGTTGACCAGAGTCCTATACAGTATAGTGCCCTACTGTTGACCAGAGTCCTATACAGTATAGTGCCCTACTGTTGACCAGAGTCCTCTACAGTATAGTGCCCTACTGTTGACCAGAGTCCAGTATAGTGCCCTACTGTTGACCAGTCCTATAGTATAGTGCCCTACTGTTGACCAGTCCTATAGTATAGTGCCCTACTGTTGACCAGAGTCCTCTACAGTATAGTGCCCTACTGTTGACCAGAGTCCTCTACAGTATAGTTGACCAGAGTCCTACTGTTACTGTTGACCAGAGTCCTTTACAGTATAGTGCCCTACTGTTGACCAGAGTCCTCTACAGTATAGTGCCCTACTGTTGACCAGTCCTATACAGTATAGTGCCCTACTGTTGACCAGAGTCCTATACAGTATAGTGCCCTACTGTTGACCAGAGTCCTCTACAGTATAGTGCCCTACTGTTGACCAGAGTCCTCTACAGTATAGTGCCCTACTGTTGACCAGAGTCCTATACAGTATAGTGCCCTACTGTTGACCAGAGTCCTATACAGTATAGTGCCCTACTGTTGACCAGAGTCCTCTACAGTATAGTGCCCTACTGTTGACCAGAGTCCTATACAGTATAGTGCCCTACTGTTGACCAGAGTCCTATACAGTATAGTGCCCTACTGTTGACCAGAGTCCTATACAGTATAGTGCCCTACTGTTGACCAGAGTCCTCTACAGTATAGTGCCCTACTGTTGACCAGAGTCCTAGTATAGTGCCCTACTGTTGACCAGAGTCCTATACAGTATAGTGCCCTACTGTTGACCAGAGTCCTATACAGTATAGTGCCCTACTGTTGACCAGAGTCCTATACAGTATAGTGCCCTACTGTTGACCAGAGTCCTACAGTATAGTGCCCTACTGTTGACCAGAGTCCTATACAGTATAGTGCCCTACTGTTGACCAGAGTCCTATACAGTATAGTGCCCTACTGTTGACCAGAGTCCTCTACAGTATAGTGCCCTACTGTTGACCAGAGTCCTATACAGTATAGTGCCCTACTGTTGACCAGAGTCCTCTACAGTATAGTGCCCTACTGTTGACCAGATTCCTCCAGAGTCCTATACAGTATAGTGCCCTACTGTTGACCAGAGTCCTATACAGTATAGTGCCCTACTGTTGACCAGAGTCCTCCAGTATAGTGCCCTACTGTTGACCAGAGTCCTATACAGTATAGTGCCCTACTGTTGACCAGAGTCCTATACAGTATAGTGCCCTACTGTTGACCAGAGTCCTATACAGTATAGTGCCCTACTGTTGACCAGAGTCCTATACAGTATAGTGCCCTACTGTTGACCAGAGTCCTACTACCTCTAGTATAGTGCCCTACTGTTGACCAGAGTCCTATACAGTATAGTTGACCAGAGTCCTCTACTAGTTACTGACCAGAGTCCTATACAGTATAGTGCCCTACTGTTGACCAGAGTCCTATACAGTATAGTGCCCTACTGTTGACCAGAGTCCTAGTATAGTGCCCTACTGTTGACCAGAGTCCTATACAGTATAGTGCCCTACTGTTGACCAGAGTCCTCTAGTGCCCTACTGTTGAGTATAGTGTGCCCTACTGTTGACCAGAGTCCTATACAGTATAGTGCCCTACTGTTGACCAGAGTCCTCTACAGTATAGTGCCCTACTGTTGACCAGAGTCCTATACAGTATAGTGCCCTACTGTTGACCAGAGTCCTATACAGTATAGTGCCCTACTGTTGACCAGAGTCCTACTACAGTATAGTAGTGCCCTACTGTTGACCAGAGTCCTCTACAGTATAGTGCCCTACTGTTGACCAGAGTCCTATACAGTATAGTGCCCTACTGTTGACCAGAGTCCTATACAGTATAGTGCCCTACTGTTGACCAGAGTCCTCTACAGTATAGTGCCCTACTGTTGACCAGAGTCCTATACAGTATAGTGCCCTACTGTTGACCAGAGTGTTGTGCCCTACTGTTGACCAGAGTCCTATACAGTATAGTGCCCTACTGTTGACCAGAGTCCTACAGTATAGTGCCCTACTGTTGACCAGAGTCCTATACAGTATAGTGCCCTACTGTTGACCAGAGTCCTATACAGTATAGTGCCCTACTGTTGACCAGAGTCCTATACAGTATAGTGCCCTACTGTTGACCAGAGTCCTACAGTATAGTGCCCTACTGTTGACCAGAGTCCTATACAGTATAGTGCCCTACTGTTGACCAGAGTCCTATACAGTATAGTGCCCTACTGTTGACCAGAGTCCTATACAGTATAGTGCCCTACTGTTGACCAGAGTCCTATACAGTATAGTGCCCTACTGTTGACCAGAGTCCTCTACAGTATAGTGCCCTACTGTTGACCAGAGTCCTGTACAGTATACTGTGCCCTACTGTGCCCTCCTACAGTATAGTGCCCTACTGTTGACCAGAGTCCTATACAGTATAGTGCCCTACTGTTGACCAGAGTCCTATACAGTATAGTGCCCTACTGTTGACCAGAGTAGTGTGCCCTACTGTTGACCAGAGTCCTATACAGTATAGTGCCCTACTGTTGACCAGAGTCCCTACTGTTGACCAGTCCTAGTACAGTATAGTGCCCTACTGTTGACCAGAGTCCTTTACAGTATAGTGCCCTACTGTTGACCAGAGTCCTCTACAGTATAGTGCCCTACTGTTGACCAGATTCCTCCAGAGTCCTATACAGTATAGTGCCCTACTGTTGACCAGAGTCCTATACAGTATAGTGCCCTACTGTTGACCAGAGTCCTCTACAGTATAGTGCCCTACTGTTGACCAGAGTCCTCTACAGTATAGTGCCCTACTGTTGACCAGAGTCCTATACAGTATAGTGCCCTACTGTTGACCAGAGTCCTATACAGTATAGTGCCCTACTGTTGACCAGAGTCCTCTACAGTATAGTGCCCTACTGTTGACCAGAGTCCTATACAGTATAGTGCCCTACTGTTGACCAGAGTCCTCTACAGTATAGTGCCCTACTGTTGACCAGAGTCCTCTACAGTATAGTGCCCTACTGTTGACCAGAGTCCTCTACAGTATAGTGCCCTACTGTTGACCAGAGTCCTCTACAGTATAGTGCCCTACTGTTGACCAGAGTCCTATACAGTATAGTGCCCTACTGTTGACCAGAGTCCTCTACAGTATAGTGCCCTACTGTTGACCAGTCCTTTACAGTATAGTGCCCTACTGTTGACCAGTCCTATACAGTATAGTGCCCTACTGTTGACCAGAGTCCTATACAGTATAGTGCCCTACTGTTGACCAGTCCTTTAAAGTACAGTGCCCTACTGTTGACCAGAGTCACTACAGTATAGTGCCCTACTGTTGACCAGAGTCCTATACAGTATAGTGCCCTACTGTTGACCAGAGTCCTATACAGTATAGTGCCCTACTGTTGACCAGAGTCCTATACAGTATAGTGCCCTACTGTTGACCAGAGTCCTTTACAGTATAGTGCCCAACTGTTGACCAGAGTCCTATACAGTATAGTGCCCTACTGTTGACCAGTATAGTGCCCTACTGTCCAGAGTCCTATACAGTATAGTGCCCTACTGTTGACCAGAGTCCTATACAGTATAGTGCCCTACTGTTGACCAGAGTCCTCTACAGTATAGTGCCCTACTGTTGACCAGAGTCCTATACAGTATAGTGCCCTACTGTTGACCAGAGTCCTCTACAGTATAGTGCCCTACTGTTGACCAGTCCTATACAGTATAGTGCCCTACTGTTGACCAGAGTCCTCTACAGTATAGTGCCCTACTGTTGACCAGAGTCCTATACAGTATAGTGCCCTACTGTTGACCAGAGTCCTCTACAGTATAGTGCCCTACTGTTGACCAGAGTCCTATACAGTATAGTGCCCTACTGTTGACCAGAGTCCTATACAGTATAGTGCCCTACTGTTGACCAGAGTCCTATACAGTATAGTGCCCTACTGTTGACCAGAGTCCTATACAGTATAGTGCCCTACTGTTGACCAGAGTCCTCTACAGTATAGTGCCCTACTGTTGACCAGAGTCCTATACAGTATAGTGCCCTACTGTTGACCAGAGTCCTCTACAGTATAGTGTGCCCTACTGTTGACCAGAGTCCTCTACAGTATAGTGCCCTACTGTTGACCAGAGTCCTATACAGTATAGTGCCCTACTGTTGACCAGTCCTTTACAGTATAGTGCCCTACTGTTGACCAGAGTCCTATACAGTATAGTGCCCTACTGTTGACCAGAGTCCTCCAGAGTCCTATACAGTATAGTGCCCTACTGTTGACCAGAGTCCTAGTATAGTGCCCTACTACAGTGTGCCCTACTGTTGACCAGAGTCCTATACAGTATAGTGCCCTACTGTTGACCAGAGTCCTATACTATAGTGCCCTACTGTTGACCAGAGTCCTCTACAGTATAGTGCCCTACTGTTGACCAGAGTCCTATACAGTATAGTGCCCTACTGTTGACCAGAGTCCTATACAGTATAGTGCCCTACTGTTGACCAGAGTCCTATACAGTATAGTGCCCTACTGTTGACCAGAGTCCTATACAGTATAGTGCCCTACTGTTGACCAGAGTCCTCTACAGTATAGTGCCCTACTGTTGACCAGAGTCCTATACAGTATAGTGCCCTACTGTTGACCAGAGTCCTCTAGTATAGTCCTACTGTTGACAGTATAGTGCCCTACTGTTGACCAGTCCTATACAGCCCTACTGTTGACCAGAGTCCTCTACAGTATAGTGCCCTACTGTTGACCAGAGTCCTATACAGTATAGTGCCCTACTGTTGACCAGAGTCCTATACAGTATAGTGCCCTACTGTTGACCAGAGTCCTATACAGTATAGTGCCCTACTGTTGACCAGAGTCCTATACAGTATAGTGCCCTACTGTTGACCAGAGTCCTCTACAGTATAGTGCCCTACTGTTGACCAGAGTCCTATACAGTATAGTGCCCTACTGTAGAGTCCTATACAGTATAGTGCCCTACTGTTGACCAGAGTCCTCTATACAGTATAGTGCCCTACTGTTGACCATCCTAGTATAGTGCCCTACTGTTGACCAGAGTCCTCTACAGTATAGTGCCCTACTGTTGACCAGAGTCCTATACAGTATAGTGCCCTACTGTTGACCAGTCCTCTACAGTACCCTACTGTATAGTCCTATACAGTATAGTGCCCTACTGTTGACCAGAGTCCTATACAGTATAGTGCCCTACTGTTGACCAGAGTCCTCATACAGTATAGTGCCCTACTGTTGACCAGAGTCCTCTACAGTATAGTGCCCTACTGTTGACCAGAGTCCTCTACAGTATAGTGCCCTACTGTTGACCAGAGTCCTAGATAGTCCTACTGTTGACAGAGTACAGTATAGTGCCCTACTGTTGACCAGAGTCCTATACAGTATAGTGCCCTACTGTTGACCAGAGTCCTACTACAGTATAGTGCCCTACTGTTGACCAGAGTCCTCTACAGTATAGTGCCCTACTGTTGACCAGAGTCCTACTGTTGACAGTAGTGCCCTACTGTTGACCAGAGTCCTATACAGTATAGTGCCCTACTGTTGACCAGAGTCCTCTACAGTATAGTGCCCTACTGTTGACCAGAGTCCTATACAGTATAGTGCCCTACTGTTGACCAGAGTCCTCTACAGTATAGTGCCCTACTGTTGACCAGAGTCCTCTACAGTATAGTGCCCTACTGTTGACCAGAGTCCTCTACAGTATAGTGCCCTACTGTTGACCAGAGTCCTCTACAGTATAGTGCCCTACTGTATGACCAGAGTCCTCTACAGTATAGTGCCCTACTGTTGACCAGAGTCCTCTGTTGACCAGTACCCTAGTATAGTGCCCTACTGTTGACCAGAGTCCTATACAGTATAGTGCCCTACTGTTGACCAGAGTCCTCTACAGTATCCTACTACAGTATAGTGTGCCCTACTGTTGACCAGAGTCCTCTACAGTATAGTGCCCTACTGTTGACCAGAGTCCTATACAGTATAGTGCCCTACTGTTGACCAGAGTCCTACTGTATAGTGCCCTACTGTTGACCAGAGTCCTCCAGTATAGTGCCCTACTGTTGACCTTTAGTATAGTGCCCTACTGTTGACCAGTCCTATACAGTATAGTGCCCTACTGTTGACCAGAGTCTATCCTTTACAGTATAGTGCCCTACAGTATAGTGTGCCCTACTGTTGACCAGAGTCCTGTATAGTGCCCTACTGTTGACCAGAGTCCTCTACAGTATAGTGCCCTACTGTTGACCAGAGTCCTCTACAGTATAGTGCCCTACTGTTGACCAGTATAGTCCTGTTGACCAGAGTCCTTTACAGTATAGTGCCCTACTGTTGACCAGAGTCCTATACAGTATAGTGCCCTACTGTTGACCAGAGTCCTCTACAGTATAGTGCCCTACTGTTGACCAGAGTCCTATACAGTATAGTGCCCTACTGTTGACCAGAGTCCTACTACAGTATAGTGCCCTACTGTTGACCAGAGTCCTCTACAGTATAGTGCCCTACTGTTGACCAGAGTCCTACACAGTATAGTGCCCTACTGTTGACCAGAGTCCTATACAGTATAGTGCCCTACTGTTGACCAGAGTCCTTTACAGTATAGTGCCCTACTGTTGACCAGAGTCCTATACAGTATAGTGCCCTACTGTTGACCCTCTACAGAGTCCTATACAGTATAGTGCCCTACTGTTGACCAGAGTCCTATACAGTATAGTGCCCTACTGTTGACCAGAGTCCTATACAGTATAGTGCCCTACTGTTGACCAGAGTCCTATACAGTATAGTGCCCTACTGTTGACCACTGTTGACCAGAGTCCTATACAGTATAGTGCCCTACTGTTGACAGTCCTATACAGTATAGTGCCCTACTGTTGACCAGAGTCCTGTTACAGTATAGTGCCCTACTGTTGACCAGAGTCCTATACAGTATAGTGCCCTACTGTTGACCAGAGTCCTCTACAGTATAGTGCCCTACTGTTGACCAGAGTCCTCTACTGTTGACCAGAGTCCTATACAGTATAGTGCCCTACTGTTGACCAGAGTCCTACAGTATAGTGCCCTACTGTTGACCAGAGTCCTATACAGTATAGTGCCCTACTGTTGACCAGAGTCCTCTACAGTAGTGCTACTGTTGACCAGAGTCCTACAGTATAGTGCCCTACTGTTGACCAGACTGTTGACCAGTCCTCTACAGTATAGTGCCCTACTGTTGACCAGAGTCCTCTACAGTATAGTGCCCTACTGTTGACCAGAGTCCTATACAGTATAGTGCCCTACTGTTGACCAGAGTCCTATACAGTATAGTGCCCTACTGTTGACCAGAGTCCTCTACAGTATAGTGCCCTACTGTTGACCAGAGTCCTATACAGTATAGTGCCCTACTGTTGACCAGAGTCCTATACAGTATAGTGCCCTACTGTTGACCAGAGTCCTCTACAGTATAGTGCCCTACTGTTGACCAGAGTCCTATACAGTATAGTGCCCTACTGTTGACCAGTATAGTGCCCTACTGTCCTATACAGTATAGTGCCCTACTGTTGACCAGAGTCCTATACAGTATAGTGCCCTACTGTTGACCAGAGTCCTTACAGTATAGTGCCCTACTGTTGACCAGAGTCCTATACAGTATAGTGCCCTACTGTTGACCAGAGTCCTCTACAGTATAGTGCCCTACTGTTGACCAGAGTCCTATACAGTATAGTGCCCTACTGTTGACCAGAGTCCTCTACAGTATAGTGCCCTACTGTTGACCAGAGTCCTATACAGTATAGTGCCCTACTGTTGACCAGAGTCCTATACAGTATAGTGCCCTACTGTTGACCAGAGTCCTCTACAGTATAGTGCCCTACTGTTGACCAGAGTCCTCTACAGTATAGTGCCCTACTGTTGACCAGAGTCCTATACAGTATAGTGCCCTACTGTTGACCAGATTCCTCCAGAGTCCTATACAGTATAGTGCCCTACTGTTGACCAGTCCTATACAGTATAGTGCCCTACCGTTGACCAGAGTCCTTTACAGTATAGTGCCCTACTGTTGACCAGAGTCCTATACAGTATAGTGCCCTACTGTTGACCAGAGTCCTCTACAGTATAGTGCCCTACTGTTGACAGAGTCCTAGACAGTATAGTCCTACTGTTGACCAGAGTCCTACAGTATAGTGCCCTACTGTTGACCAGAGTCCTATACAGTATAGTGCCCTACTGTTGACCAGAGTCCTATACAGTATAGTGCCCTACTGTTGACCAGAGTCCTCTACAGTATAGTGCCCTACTGTTGACCAGAGTCCTATACAGTATAGTGCCCTACTGTTGACCAGAGTCCTATACAGTATAGTGCCCTACTGTTGACCAGAGTCCTATACAGTAGTCCTATACAGTATAGTGTGCCCTACTGTTGACCAGAGTCCTATACAGTATAGTGCCCTACTGTTGACCAGAGTCCTATACAGTATAGTGCCCTACTGTTGACCAGAGTCCTCTACAGTATAGTGCCCTACTGTTGACCAGAGTCCTATACAGTATAGTGCCCTACTGTTGACCAGAGTCCTATACAGTATAGTGCCCTACTGTTGACCAGAGTCCTCTACAGTATAGTGCCCTACTGTTGACCAGTCCTCTACAGTATAGTGCCCTACTGTTGACCAGAGTCCTATACAGTATAGTGCCCTACTGTTGACCAGAGTCCTATACAGTATAGTGCAGTATAGTGCCCTACTGTTGACCAGAGTCCTATACAGTATAGTGCCCTACTGTTGACCAGAGTCCTATACAGTATAGTGCCCTACTGTTGACCAGAGTCCTATACAGTATAGTGCCCTACTGTTGACCAGAGTCCTATACAGTATAGTGCCCTACTGTTGACCAGAGTCCTCTACAGTATAGTGCCCTACTGTTGACCAGAGTCCTATACAGTATAGTGCCCTACTGTTGACCAGAGTCCTATACAGTATAGTGCCCTACTGTTGACCAGAGTCCTCTACAGTATAGTGCCCTACTGTTGACCAGAGTCCTATACAGTATAGTGCCCTACTGTTGACCAGAGTCCTATACAGTATAGTGCCCTACTGTTGACCAGAGTCCTATACAGTAGTAGTTGCCCTACTGTTGACCAGAGTCCTATACAGTATAGTGCCCTACTGTTGACCAGAGTCCTATACAGTATAGTGCCCTACTGTTGACCAGTCCTATACAGTATAGTGCCCTACTGTTGACCAGAGTCCTCTACAGTATAGTGCCCTACTGTTGACCAGAGTCCTATACAGTATAGTGCCCTACTGTTGACCAGAGTCCAGTATACAGTATAGTGCCCTACTGTTGACCAGAGTCCTATACAGTATAGTGCCCTACTGTTGACCAGAGTCCTATACAGTATAGTGCCCTACTGTGACCCTACAGTATAGTGCCCTACTGTTGACCAGAGTCCTATACAGTATAGTGCCCTACTGTTGACCAGTCCTATACAGTATAGTGCCCTACTGTTGACCAGAGTCCTATACAGTATAGTGCCCTACTGTTGACCAGAGTCCTATACAGTATAGTGCCCTACTGTTGACCAGAGTCCTATACAGTATAGTGCCCTACTGTTGACCAGAGTCCTATACAGTATAGTGCCCTACTGTTGACTGTCCTGTATAGTGCCCTACTGTTGACCAGTCCTATACAGTATAGTGCCCTACTGTTGACCAGAGTCCTATACAGTATAGTGCCCTACTGTTGACCAGAGTCCTCTACAGTATAGTGCCCTACTGTTGACCAGAGTCCTCTACAGTATAGTGCCCTACTGTTGACCAGAGTCCTATACAGTATAGTGCCCTACTGTTGACCAGAGTCCTCTACAGTATAGTGCCCTACTGTTGACCAGAGTCCTATACAGTATAGTGCCCTACTGTTGACCCTATACAGTATAGTGCCCTACTGTTGACCAGAGTCCTATACAGTATAGTGCCCTACTGTTGACCAGAGTCCTATACAGTATAGTGCCCTACTGTTGACCAGAGTCCTATACAGTATAGTGCCCTACTGTTGACCAGAGTCCTCCAGAGTCCTATACAGTATAGTGCCCTACTGTTGACCAGAGTCCTATACAGTATAGTGCCCTACTGTTGACCAGAGTCCTATACAGTATAGTGCCCTACTGTTGACCAGTCCTATACAGTATAGTGCCCTACTGTTGACCAGAGTCCTATACAGTATAGTGCCCTACTGTTGACCAGAGTCCTATACAGTATAGTGCCCTACTGTTGACCAGAGTCCTCTACAGTATAGTGCCCTACTGTTGACCAGAGTCCTATACAGTATAGTGCCCTACTGTTGACAGTATAGTGCCCTACTGTTGACCAGAGTCCTATACAGTATAGTGCCCTACTGTTGACCAGTCCTATACAGTATAGTGCCCTACTGTTGACCAGAGTCCTCTACAGTATAGTGCCCTACTGTTGACCAGTCCTTTACAGTATAGTGCCCTACTGTTGACCAGAGTCCTATACAGTATAGTGCCCTACTGTTGACCAGAGTCCTCTACAGTATAGTGCCCTACTGTTGACCAGTCCTATACAGTATAGTGCCCTACTGTTGACCAGAGTCCTATACAGTATAGTGCCCTACTGTTGACCAGAGTCCTATACAGTATAGTGCCCTACTGTTGACCAGAGTCCTCTACAGTATAGTGCCCTACTGTTGACCAGAGTCCTATACAGTATAGTGCCCTACTGTTGACCAGAGTCCTACAGTATAGTGCCCTACTGTTGACCAGAGTCCTATACAGTCCCTACTGTTGACCAGAGTCCTATACAGTATAGTGCCCTACTGTTGACCAGAGTCCTATACAGTATAGTGCCCTACTGTTGACCAGAGTCCTCTACAGTATAGTGCCCTACTGTTGACCAGAGTCCTATACAGTATAGTGCCCTACTGTTGACCAGAGTCCTATACAGTATAGTGCCCTACTGTTGACCAGAGTCCTATACAGTATAGTGCCCTACTGTTGACCAGAGTCCTATACAGTATAGTGCCCTACTGTTGACCAGAGTCCTATACAGTATAGTGCCCTACTGTTGACCAGAGTCCTCTACAGTATAGTGCCCTACTGTTGACCAGAGTCCTATACAGTATAGTGCCCTACTGTTGACCAGATAGTCCTACTACAGTATAGTGCCCTACTGTTGACCAGAGTCCTCTACAGTATAGTGCCCTACTGTTGACCAGAGTCCTATACAGTATAGTGCCCTACTGTTGACCAGTCCTATACAGTATAGTGCCCTACTGTTGACCAGTCCTATACAGTATAGTGCCCTACTGTTGACCAGAGTCCTCTACAGTATAGTGCCCTACTGTTGACCAGAGTCCTATACAGTATAGTGCCCTACTGTTGACCAGAGTCCTATACAGTATAGTGCCCTACTGTTGACCAGAGTCCTATACAGTATAGTGCCCTACTGTTGACCAGAGTCCTCTACAGTATAGTGCCCTACTGTTGACCAGAGTCCTCTACAGTATAGTGCCCTACTGTTGACCAGAGTCCTATACAGTATAGTGCCCTACTGTTGACCAGAGTCCTCTACAGTATAGTGCCCTACTGTTGACCAGATTCATCCAGAGTCCTATACAGTATAGTGCCCTACTGTTGACCAGAGTCCTATACAGTATAGTGCCCTACTGTTGACCAGAGTCCTCTACAGTATAGTGCCCTACTGTTGACCAGAGTCCTATACAGTATAGTGCCCTACTGTTGACCAGAGTCCTCTACAGTATAGACTGTTGACCAGAGTCCTATACAGTATAGTGCCCTACTGTTGACCAGAGTCCTCTACAGTATAGTGCCCTACTGTTGACCAGAGTCCTATACAGTATAGTGCCCTACTGTTGACCAGAGTCCTATACAGTATAGTGCCCTACTGTTGACCAGAGTCCTATACAGTATAGTGCCCTACTGTTGACCAGAGTCCTATACAGTATAGTGCCCTACTGTTGACCAGAGTCCTATACAGTGTGCCCTACTGTTGACCAGAGTCCTATACAGTATAGTGCCCTACTGTTGACCAGAGTCCTATACAGTATAGTGCCCTACTGTTGACCAGAGTCCTATACAGTATAGTGCCCTACTGTTGACCAGAGTCCTATACAGTATAGTGCCCTACTGTTGACCAGAGTCCTATACAGTATAGTGCCCTACTGTTGACCAGAGTCCTATACAGTATAGTGCCCTACTGTTGACCAGAGTCCTATACAGTATAGTGCCCTACTGTTGACCAGAGTCTACTGTTGACCAGAGTCCTATACAGTATAGTGCCCTACTGTTGACCAGAGTCCTATACAGTATAGTGCCCTACTGTTGACCAGACCTCTACAGAGTCCTCTGTTGACCAGTATAGTGCCCTACTGTTGACCAGAGTCCTATACAGTATAGTGCCCTACTGTTGACCAGAGTCCTCTACAGTATAGTGCCCTACTGTTGACCAGTAGTGCCCTACTGTTGACCAGAGTCCTATACAGTATAGTGCCCTACTGTTGACCAGAGTCCTCCAGTATAGTGCCCTACTGTTGACCAGAGTCCTAGTATAGTGCCCTACTGTTGACCAGTCCTATACAGTATAGTGCCCTACTGTTGACCAGAGTCCTATACAGTATAGTGCCCTACTGTTGACCAGAGTCCTATACAGTATAGTGCCCTACTGTTGACCAGTCCTATACAGTATAGTGCCCTACTGTTGACCAGAGTCCTATACAGTATAGTGCCCTACTGTTGACCAGTCCTATACAGTATAGTGCCCTACTGTTGACCAGAGTCCTATACAGTATAGTGCCCTACTGTTGACCAGATTCCTCCAGAGTCCTATACAGTATAGTGCCCTACTGTTGACCAGAGTCCTATACAGTATAGTGCCCTACTGTTGACCAGAGTCCTCTACAGTATAGTGCCCTACTGTTGACCAGAGTCCTATACAGTATAGTGCCCTACTGTTGACCAGAGTCCTATACAGTATAGTGCCCTACTGTTGACCAGAGTCCTTACAGTATAGTGCCCTACTGTTGACCAGAGTCCTATACAGTATAGTGCCCTACTGTTGACCAGAGTCCTATACAGTATAGTGCCCTACTGTTGACCAGAGAGCTAAGGGCCCAGCTACCTGTGAGATGGACATGGTAGGAAAATGTCAATTCATGGGATTGTTTTAAAATTTTTATCATCATATTATTAATGTCTATTTGATATCCTAGGACATCAGTAGAGACACCTGTCTTTTAAAAAATATTTGTAAAATCATATCACAATGTGAAATAAAAGTTTATTTCAATGTTACCATACATACCGTTACATCAATGCTGATTCAAATGAGAAACAACTTAAGATTTTGTTACAAATATGGTGATTTATAATAAATATGGTGATTTTTAATAAATATGGTGATTTATAATAAATATGGTGATTTTTAATAAATATGGTGATTTTTAATAAATATGGTGATTTATAATAAATATGGTGATTTATAATAAATATGGTGATTTATAATAAATATGGTGATTTTTAATAAATATGGTGATTTATAATAAATATGGTGATTTTAAATAAATATGGTGATTTTTAATAAATATGGTGATTTTTAATAAATATGGTGATTTATAATAAATATGGTGATTTTTAATAAATATTCAAACAAAACAAATCCCCCTCCTCTGACCTGCACGATGAGATTACACACACACAAAAAAAACATACACTTTTAAGAAAATGTGATCTTGAATGTCTAATATGTTCATTTTTAATTTTTGAAATACTGTTCCTGACCTCAGCAAAATCCAGTGTAAGCTGGTGATTACAACACAAAGTGTTATGTTTGGGGCAAATACGACAACACACCCCTCTTCATATTTCAACCATGGTGTTGGCTGCATGTTATGGGTATGCTTGTCATCGGCAAGGACAAGGGAGTTTTTTAGGATAAAAAAAAAACAGAATAGAGTTAAGCACAGGCAAAATCCCTTAGATAGTTATGCAATAGTTCTGTATTATGGAGGCCTGTCTGTTGTCCTGCAAAGAACCAATAGGTGACACGGTCTCAGAAAACCCATCCTGCACCTTGCACTTTAGACGTGAAAATTTAACCCATTACAATTATTTTTTATATAAAGACGATCCATTAAAAACGCGTTCTTATCGCCTTTTGCATTAGTGATAATGACAGCATTGTGGTGTAAAACAACAAACTGTGTGGCCCAACTACGTCTAAAACCCACCCCTTTAGTGATCTGACTTTTAAAATGACAATGTTTCACTTCCTGCACCTGTACAGTATCTGGTAATTGTAGTTTATTTTTTATTATTTTTATTAAGATTTGTAGTTTGAAGACAAAGTAGGCTCTACAGAACAGCACGATGAGTGAACGAGATACAGGGGTATGTATGTACACGGTAGTCATTTAGCAGACACTCTTATCCACAGAGACTTACAGTAGAGTGCACACATATTTATACTTTTGGAAATTGAACCCACAAACCCTGCTGTTGCAAGCACCATTCTCTACCAACCGAGCCACACAGGATCACACATCAACTCTTTTCACGTGACAAAATAATAATTACAACCAAACTAACAAAATGATCCACCATCAAAGAAACAAGACAGGCACCATGATAAATATATTGTTTGAATGTATTTTGACCAAGGTAGGGCTCAATTCCATTTCAATTCCAGTCAATTCAGGTACACTAAAATTCAAATTATCTTCAATGCTTTTCAATGAGGAATCTGGTTTACTTTCTGAATTGACTGGAATGGAAATGGAATTGGCCCCAACCCTGATTGAAATGGAATTGACCCTAACCCTGATTGAAATTGAATTGAGCCTAACCCTGGTAGAAATGGAATTGACCCCAACCCTGATTGAAATTGAATTGACCCCAACCCGGATAGAAATGGAATTGAGCCTAACCCTGATTGAAATGGAATTGAGCCCAACCCTTGTAGAAATGGAATTGAGCCTAACTCTGATTGAAATGGAATTGAGCCCAACCCTGGTAGAAATGGAATTGAGCCTAAAACTGGTAGAAATGGAATTGAGCCTAACCCTGGTAGAAATGGAATTGAGCCTAACCCTGGTAGAAATTGAATTGAGCCTAACCCTGGTAGAAATGGAATTGAGCCTAACCCTGATTGAGATGGAATTGAGCCTAAACTTTGTAGAAATAGAATTGAGCCTAACCCTGGTAGAAATGGATTTGAGCCTAACCCTGGTAGAAATAGAATTGAGCCTAACCCTGGTAGAAATGGAATTGAGCCCAACCCTGATTGAAATGAAATTGAGCCCAACCCTGGTAGAAATGGAATTGAGCCTAACCCTGATTGAAATGGAATTGAGCCCAACCCTGATTGAAATGAAATTGAGCCCAACCCTGGTAGAAATGGAATTGAGCCTAACCCTGATTGAAATGAAATTGAGCCCAACCCTGGTAGAAATGGAATTGAGCCTAACCCTGATTGAAATGGAATTGAGCCTAACCCTGATTGAAATGGAATTGAGCTTAACCCTGACAGATGGAATTGAGCCCAACCTTGGTAGAAACGGAATTGAGCCCAACCCTGGTAGAAACGGAATTGAGCCCAACCCTGGTAGAAACGGAATTGAGCCCAACCCTGATTGAAATGGAATTGAGCCTAACCCTGATTGAAATGGAATTGAGCCTAACCCTGATTGAAATGGAATTGAGCCTAACCCTGATTGAAATGGAATTGAGCCTAACCCTGATTGAAATTGAATTGAGCCTAACCCTGATTGAAATGGAATTGAGCCTAACCTTGGTGTAGATAAGATAAAGTTCTTTAAAAAGAAAATGGGTGTATATCATTCTATTTGTGGTCACTTGATAACACAACTCTTCTTGTTTTCTATAAGACTCTCAGGAGGGGTAGAATGGATCTGATAATGAAACACACACCTATGTTGACATGCCTGTAGCCACACACACGTTACTGTGTTTGTTTGTCATTTATTTATGTTACTTAACCAGGCAAGCCAGATAAGAACACATTCTTATTTACAATGACGGCCTACCCCGGCAAAACCGACGACACTGGGACAATTGTACGCCGCCCTATGGGACTCCCAACCAGGGCCGGTTGTGATACAGCCTGGAATTGAACCAGGGTCTGCAGTGACGCTTCTAGCACTAGACGCTTCTGCAGTAGACCGCTGCGCCACTCAGGAGCCCAACGTGATGTGCAATACAGTATGTCTGTAGTAAAGGCACTGGCCTGATGTCTCATGACAGAGATGGACAATACATATAAATGGAGGGTTTATTAAGAGTGGACCAGACACAACCAGACCAAACCAAACCAGACCAGACCAAACCAGACCAGACACAACCAGACCAAACCAAACCAGACCAGACCAAACCAGACCAGACCAAACCAGACCAGACACAACCAGACCAAACCAAACCAGACCAGACCAAACCAGACCAGACCAAACCAGACCAGACCAAACAACCAGACCAAACCAAACCAGACCAGACCAAACCAGACCAGACCAAACCAGACCAAACCAAACCAGAACAAACCAAAACAAACCAGAACAAACCAAACCAGACCAAACCTGACCGAACCAAACCAGAGCAAACCAGACCAGAGCAAACCAGACCAGTCCAAACCAGAGCAGACCAAACCAGAGCAGTCCAAACCAGACCAGAGCAGACCAGACCAAACCAGAGCAGTACAAACCAGACCAAACCAGACCAGACCAAACCAGATCAGTCCAGACCAGAGCAGTCCAAACCAGAGCAGACCAAACCAGAGCAGTCCAAACCAGACCAGAGCAGTCCAAACCAGAGCAGTCCAAACCAGACAAAACCAGAGCAAAACAAACTTGACCAAACCGGAGCCATCCAAACCAGACCAAACCAGAGCAGTCCAGACCAAACCAGAGCAGTCCAAACCAGACCAGAACAAAGCAGAGCAGTTCAAACCAGACCAGATCAGTCCAAGAGACAACCACATCACAGGAGGTTGAGATTGCCAATTGAGATTGATACTCTGGCACCACCTGGTGGTAACAGAGTATCACTGCAACTTCCTGGTCGCCCTCTGATGACCTCATCGTGTTACTAGGGTGTATTCATAGAGAGCCACCAACTCCTCCATGGCTTGTTGGCCAAAGCCTATTGGGGCTAATGAATGGGATTTTAGAACAAACGCATAAAATAAGGTCTGTGGTAAACACCGGCTTATAGAAGATCTGATATGTTTTGATAATCTTTATCAGCTAATGTCACTTTGTGTGAATTTTGAAGCAATTGCAGAATGCACATAGAGGCCTCATAATTCATAAAGGTCAAGTTAACTGACTGATATTATATTACAGAACAAAATGTATAAGATCCCCTAAGCCTGTGTTAAACCTCAGACATAATTTTTTTATTTTTTAAACATTATTTTTTAAAACATTATTTTTTTATTTTTTTAAAACATAATTTTTGCAGTTTTATGACAAAACCATATTCTTTCCCCCGTTAATTTTCCCGAACGAACCAGAGGTGACTCATTTCCGTTTTTTAGGACTACAAGCCGGCGATCTCTATCAGTTGCAGTCGTTAGCAAATGAAAAAACGTTTTGCAACGAAAACGAGAGTCTCTATTGGACAGATTCAGGTAGGTCCTTCCCAGTTCTTTGGTTTCTTTGGTTTGTTGTGAATACACCCCTGGTATTGTAGTTGTACCTCTCTGCTCTTTTGGTTCTCTACACATATTTAAAATGACCAACAATGACTGACTTATATAATAGACTACTGTATATATGGTATATTTATAGATCTATAGATATATAAAGAAAACAACATCTGGTTGTTGGGAGCTTGAAATCAGTATACATGAGTTTTTAATGTCATAAAACCAAATCACCAGCTGTGTTACAGTAGAACCCACTACACACATCTCCAGTACCCCATACAGCTCTCTCTCTCTCTGTCTGTCTCAGCTCTCTCTCCCCCCTCTCTCTCTCTCTCTCTCCCTTCTCCCCTCTCTCTCTCTGTCTCAGCTCCCTCTCTTCTCTCCCTTCTCCTCTCTCTCTCTAACTCTCTCTCTCTCTCTCTCCCGGTGTCTCAGCTCTCTCTCTCTCTCTCTCTCTCTCTCGGTGTCTCATCTCTCTCTCTCTGTCTCAGTTCTCTCTCAGTCTCTCTCTCTCTCCCTCCCTCCGTCTCAGCCCCCTCTCTCTCTCTCTGTCTCAGCTCTGTCTCAGCTCTCTCTCCCTCTCTCTCTCTCTGTGTCTCAGCTCTCTCTCTCTCTCTCTCTCTGTCTCATCTCTCTCTCTCTCTGTCTCAGCTCTCTCTCTCTCTCTCTCTCTCTCCCTCCCTCCGTCTCAGCCCCCCTCTCTCTCTCTCTCTCTGTCTCAGCTCTCTCTCTCTCTCTGTCTCTCTCTCTCTCTCTGTGTCTCAGCTCTCTCTCTCTCTCTCTCTTTCTCTCTCTCTCTCTCTCTCTCTGAGCCAGTGGGATGTAACCTACTGTAGATTGTGAGTTACCAGGCACACTAAACATAACAGCCTTCAATACATGATTACACCCAAACATCATTCCTGTACCGGCTGCTCTCTAACCCCCTCTATACCAGCGGGCATTCTATTTAACACATGTATCCCTTTGAATATGTAACAAACGATAACGTATATTTACTCTGATTAAGTATCACATGAATGGAAGGAAAAGCTTGTCAATGAGACACGAGGCCATCTCATCTCAACCCTCTCAGACCATGCATGTAGTGAGCTTTAAGTATCACATGAATGGAAGGAAAAGCTTGTCAATGAGACACGAGGCCATCTCATCTCAACCCTCTCAGACCATGCATGTAGTGAGCTTTAAGTATCACATGAATGGAAGGAAAAGCTTGTCAATGAGACACGAGGCCATCTCATCTCAACCCTCTCAGACCATGCATGTAGTGAGCTTTAAGTATCACATGAATGGAAGGAAAAGCTTGTCAATGAGACACAGGCCATCTCATCTCAACCCTCTCAGACCATGCATGTAGTGAGCTTTAAGTATCACATGAATGGAAGGAAACATCTTTCAATGAGACATGAGGCCATCTCATCTCAACCCTCTCAGACCATGCATGTAGTGAGCTTTATTTATCACATGAATGGAAGGAAAAGCTTGTCAATGAGACACGAGGCCATCTCATCTCAACCCTCTCAGACCATGCATGTAGTGAGCTTTAAGTATCACATGAATGGAAGGAAAAGCTTGTCAATGAGACACGAGGCCATCTCATCTCAACCCTCTCAGACCATGCATGTAGTGAGCTTTAAGTATCACATGAATGGAAGGAAAAGCTTGTCAATGAGACACGAGGCCATCTCATCTCAACCCTCTCAGACCATGCATGTAGTGAGCTACAGAGGATGACACGTGTCTTACGGTTCAATATTGGCATTTTGTAGCATATTTTTTTTTTTACAGAAGAAGTCTCAATAAATAGATGTATATTAGCAAAGTGCATCATGGGAAGACCAGTAGAAAAATACCTGTAAATTATCAATCTGTTACAGTTCTCTGCAGAAACACAATTTTTCAGGGGATTTTGGAAAACTTTGTAAGAGCAAGATATTATTCTTATTAATAACAAATAATATAACATGTTTTAGGGAGATAGATCTTTTAGAAAACATGAAGAAGACATTGGGACGCATCTAAAATGGAACCCTATTCCCTGTATAGTGGACCAGAACCGTATCGGCCCTGGTCCAAAGTAGTGCACTATATAGTGCAGAGCCAGAACCGTATCGGCCCTGGTCTAAAGTAGTGCACTATATAGTGAATAGGGTGCCATTTGCGAGACAGGCATCCTTTTCCCAGTATATGACCCCCCCCCCCCCCCCATACCAAGCCACAGTAGTCCCTATAGGAGCTGAGGTCCCTGTAGGAGCTGAAGTCCCTGTAGGAGCTGAAGTCCCTGTAGGAGCTGAAGTCCCTGTAGGAGCTGAAGTCCCTGTAGGACTGAAGTCCCTGTAGGAGCTGAAGTCCCTGTAGGAGCTGAAGTCCCTGTAGGAGCTGAAGTCCCTGTAGGAGCTGAAGTCCCTGTAGGAGCTGTATGTGACCACATGGAAATATACAGACAGATGTACTGAAGTAATGTTCAGGGCACTCTGATAATGTTATCCTTCAATGTCTTCCTCATCTTCTTCCACTCCTCTTCCTCCTCCTCCTCCTGTCTTTAGTTTGATAGTTGATCTGTCTGTACTTGTTCTCTGTTGTTCCTCCACCTCCTCCACCTCCTCCTCCTCCTCCTCCTCCACCTCCTCCACCTCCTCCTCCACCTCCTCCTCCTCCTCCTCCTCCTCCTCCTCCACAGGCGCTTCCTGTTTTAGTTTCTTGCCTCTGACAACTCTGCTGTTTCTTGCCTCTTGTTCGTTCCTTAATAAGAAACTAAGCAAATAAAATACTACTAAATACTAATAAATCAATTGTCACTCATCATCAACAATATATGTTCCATTAGTTATATAACATGTTTTGTTCTCCATAAAGATCTAAAAAATAGTATCTTTGATTTCCTCTTTTTTTTTGTAAAAAAAAAAAAAATGTTTTGGTTTTATCCCCCAAAATACTTAGTTTAGAAAAGGTTGTTCTCATCAAGGTGTTGAGAACAATATAGACTTCTTCTGATAGCTCAGATCTCATCAGCTTATTGTCTCTTCTAGTGGAATACAGACCAGATGAGACAGCCTCTGGTGTTCTTACCCCGGTATAGAGGTACCCCAACCCCAGCTGTAAGCACACCCATGTGGGTAGCAGACCGGCTCTCCCTGCCTTAACAGACATCTCCTTCAGAGGAGATGGACTGATTATGTCTGGGGGTCCTTAGAGTGGGGTTGAGGGAAGGTGGAGGGTCGGAGGAGGGTCGGAGGAGAGGGGGGCCACCACCAACTCCCTTTACCTCATACTGTTCTCCTCCTCTCATCCCTTCATACCAACAAAATATAATTCCATCATTACATCATTCCACACTGAGAATCCTACTTTTACTCTCCATTAAGTTATACTTTGAACCTCCTGTAAGGAGGCTCTGGAAGTGTCTCAGAAGTGTTCTAGAAGTGTCCCAGAAGAATTCTAGAAATGTCCCAGAAGGATTCTAGAAGTGTCTCAGGAGTGTTCTAGAAGTGTCCCAGAAGAATTCTAGAAGTGTCCCAGAAGTATTCTAGAAGTGTCCCAGAATAATTCTAGAAGTGTCTCAGAAGAATTCTAGAAGTGTTCCAGGAGGTTCTAGAAGCCCTCTATATGACAGTAGGCCTCCATGCTGGAGAAGAGGATGTAGAGGAACCAGAGACTGAAGAAGAAGGCTGAGGTGGCCAGTCTGTGGCCGCGCGGCCCGCCCAGCTCCCCCCCGATGTGGGCCCGGCGGCGGTACAGCAGCACGGAGACCCCCAGGAAGGCGAAGATGGTGTAGAGGGTGACGGAGAAGGCCAGCGAGCCGGCCTCCACCACAAACTGCTTGCCCTGCATGTGCCAGTAGATGGCGGCTATCGACCACGCCACCCCGATGCCCAGGAACACGTTGACCGCGTTGCTGCCTGTCACGTTACCGATGGAGGCGTCTGCATATGTGTCCTGCACCGCCGCTACCTTACTGGCAAATGTGTCTGGAGAGAGAGAGAGAGAGGGAGAGAGAGAGAGAGAGAGAGAGAGAGAGAGAGAGGGAGAGAGGGAGGGAGAGCGAGAAAGAGAGGAGAGGAGAGGAGAGGAGAGGAGAGGAGAGGAGAGGAGAGGAGAGGAGAGAGAGGAGAGAGAGAGGGAGAGAGGGAAGAGAGGGAGAGAGAGGGAGGGAGAGAGAGAGGGGGAGAGATAGAGAGAGAGAGAGAGAGAGAGGGAGAGAGAGAGGAGAGGAGAGAGAGAGAGAGAGAGAGGGAGAGAGAGAGAGAGAGAGAGGGGAGAGAGAGAGAGAGAGAGAGAGAGAGAGAGAGAGAGAGAGAAATGGGGAGGGAGAGAGGGGGGGAGAGAGACAAAGAGAGTAAAAGGGAGAGCGAGGGGAGGGAGAGAGGGAGAAAGAGAGACATAAACAAAGAGAGTAAAATGGAGAGAGAGAGGGAGGGAGAGAGAGAGAGAGAGAGAGAGAGAGAGAGAGAGAGAGAGGGAAAGAGGGAGAGAGAGAGGGAGAGAGAGAGGGAAAGAGGGAGGGAGAGAGAGACATAAAGAAAGAAAGTAAAAGGGAGAGAGAGAAAGGGAGTAAGAGAGACATAAACAAAGAGATTAAATGGAGGGAGAGAGAGAGAGAAAGGTACAAAATCAAATCAAATTGTATTGGTCACATACACATGGTTAGCAGATGTTATTGTGAGTGTAGTGAAATGCTTCTAGATCCGACAGTGTAGCAGTATCTAACAGGTAATAATCTACACAATCTTCTCTATTTAAAGGAATGGGATGAGAATATATAAGTATAAAATATATGGATGAGCAGTGACAGAGCGGCTACGATGCAATAGATAGTAAAGAATAGATAGTGAAGGATACAGTATACAGTATATACATATGAGATGAGTAATGTGAGATATGTAAACATTATTAAAGTGACTAGTGTTCCATTTATTAAAGTGGCCAATGATTTCAAGTCTGTAGGTAGGCAGCCGCCTCACTGTGCTAGTGATGGCTGTTTAACAATCTGATGGCCTTGAGATAGAAGCTGTTTTTCAGTCTCCCTGTCCCATCTTTGATGCACCTGTACTGACCTCGCCTTCTGGATGATAGCGGGGTGAACAGGCAGTGGCTCGGGTGGTTGTTGTCCTTGATAGTCTTTTTTGCCTTCCTGTGACATCGGGTGTTGTAGGTGTCCTGGAGGGCAGGTAGTTTGCCCCTCGGTGATGCGTTGTGCAGACCGCACCACCCTCTGGAGAGCCCTGCGGTTGTGGTCGGTTCAGTTGCTGTACCAGGCGGTAAGGGTTTTCGGAGACAAGCCAAATTTTTTCAGGTTGAAAAGGCGCTGTTGCGTGGACCATTTCAGTTTGTTGTGATATGTACACCGAACTTTACACCTTCTCCACCGAACTTTACACCTTCTCCACCGAACTTTACACCTTCTCCACTGAACTTTACACCTTCTCCACTGCTGTCCCTTCGATGTGGATTGGGGGTGCTCCCTTTGCTGTTCCCTGAAGTCCACGATCATTTCCTTTGTTTTGTTGATGTTGAGTGAAAGGTTGTTTTCCTGCCCTCACCTCCATCCTGTAGGCCGTCTCGTCGTCAAGGCTACCACTGTTGTGTCGTCTGCATGGCCACGCAGTCATGGGTGAACAGGGAGTACAGGAGAGGGCTGAGAACGCACCCTTGTGGGGCCCCGGTGTTGAGGATCAGCGGAGTGGAGATGTTGTTTCCTACCTTCACCACCTGGGGTCGGTCCGCCAGGAAGTCCAGGGCCCAGTTGCACAGGGCGGGGCCAAGACCCAGGGTCTCGAGCTTGATGACGAGTTTGGAGGGTACTATGGTGTTGAATGATGAGCTGTAGTCAATGAACAGCATTCTTACATAGGTATTCCTCTTGTCCAGATGGGATAGGGCAGTGTGCAGTGTGATGGCGATTGCATCGTCTGTGGACCTATTAGGGCGGTAAGCAAATTGGAGTGGGTCTAGGGTGTCAGGTAGGGTGGAGGTGATATGATCCTTGACTAGTCTCTCATGATGACAGAAGTGAGTGCTACGGGGCAATAGTCGTTTAGCTCAGTTACCTTCGCTTTCTTGGGTATAGGAACAATGGTGGCCATCTTGAAGCATGTGGGGACAGCAGACTGGGATAGGGAGAGATTGAATATGTCCATAAACACTCCAGCCAGCTGGTCTGCGCATGCTCCAAGGATGAAGTTAGGGATGCCGTCTGGGCAGGCAGCCTTGCGAGGGTTAACACGTTTAAATGTTTTACTCACGTTGGCCACGGAGAAGGAGAGCCCACAGACTTTGGCAGCGGGCCCTGTCAGTGACACTGTATTGTCCTCAAAGTGAGCAAAGAAGTTGTTTAATTTGTCTGGGAGCAAGACGTCGATGTCCGCGACGGGGCTGGTTTTCGTTTTGTAATCTGTGATTGTCTGTAGACCCTGCCACATACGTCTCGTGTTTGAGCCGTTGAATTGCGACTCCACTTTGTCTCTATACTGATGCTTTGCTTGTTTGATTGCCTTACGGAGGGAATATACTATGTATTCGGTCATGTTTCCAGTTAGCTTGCCATGATTAAATGCGGTGGTACATGCTTACTGCACAGTTTGAAGCGAAGCTGCCATCTCTATTGGAGCGATCTTGCATTATACTAAAATTATGTGTCTTGTGATTAATATTTTACGACTGAATAATTTAAAAATAATTTCAAAGGTAGCAGTTAAAAAACATTGAAAGATGCTTTAATTGTTGTATGACTTTACACCTACACCTTCTACCCTACACCTTCTACACCTTCTACCCTACACCTTCTACCCTACACCTTCTACACCTTCTACCCTACACCTTCTACCCTACACCTTCTACACCTTCAACACCTACACCTTCTACACCTTCTACCCTACACCTTCAACACCTTCTACCCTTCACCTTCTACACCTTCAACACCTACACCTTCTACACCTTCTACCCTACACCTTCTACCCTTCACCTTCTACACCTTCAACACCTACACCTTCTACCCTACACCTTCTACCCTACACCTTCTACACCTTCAACACCTACACCTTCTACACCTTCTACCCTACACCTTCAACACCTACACCTTCTACACCTTCTATCCTACACCTTCTACACCTTCAACACCTACACCTTCTACCCTACACCTTCTACATTTTCAACACCTACACCTTCTACACTTTCTACACCTTCTACCCTACACTTTCTACACCTTCAACACCTTCTACCCTACACCTTCTACATCTTCTACCCCTACGCCTTCTAGCCCTACACCCACACCTTCTACCCCTACACCTTCTACCCCTACACCTTCTACACCCACACCTTCTACCCCTACACCTTCTACCCCTACACCTTCTACACCCACACCTCTACCCCTACACCTTCAACACCCACACCTCTATCCCTACACCTTCTACACCCCCCATACTGCTATCCATTAGTGTACTCACCAGGGACAGACGTACCCAGTGACCCCCCATACTGCTATCCATTAGTGTACTCACCAGGGACAGACGTACCCAGTGCCATGAACACCATACTGCTATCCATTAGTGTACTCACCAGGGACAGACGTACCCAGTGACCCCCCATACTGCTATCCATTAGTGTACTCACCAGGGACAGACGTACCCAGTGACCCCCCCATACTGCTATCCATTAGTGTACTCACCAGGGACAGATGTACCCAGTGACCCCCCATACTGCTATCCATTAGTGTACTCACCAGGGACAGACGTACCCAGTGAACCCCCCCATACTGCTATGCATTAGTGTACTCACCAGGGACAGACGTACCCAGTGACCCCCCCATACTGCTATCCATTAGTGTACTCACCAGGGACAGACGTACCCAGTGACCCCCCATGCAGCTATCCATTAGTGTACTCACCAGGGACCCCCCACTGAACCCCCCATACTGCTATCCATTAGTGTACTCACCAGGGACAGACGTGCCCAGTGACCCCCCCATACTGCTATCCATTAGTGTACTCACCAGGGACAGACGTACCCAGTGCCCCCCCCCCATACTGCTATCCATTAGTGTACTCACCAGGGACAGACGTACCCAGTGACCCCCCCATACTGCTATCCATTAGTGTACTCACCAGGGACAGACGTACCCAGTGGCCCCCCCCCATACTGCTATCCATTAGTGTACTCACCAGGGACAGACGTACCCAGTGCCACGAACACCACGGCAGTAACAGAGTCCTTCAACCCGATGGTGCAGCCAAAGTGAGAGGCCAGATCTCCGATCACTGCAGTCAGCATGCCGATGATGACGATGGAGATGAAGAAGCAGGCCCAGCCGTTCAGGTAGTCCGTGGGAGGAACACAGGCGAACAGCACCTAATATTAATAATAATAATATGAATAATTCCATTAATAATAATATGAATAATAATCATATGAATATTATATTAGTATTACTATTATTATAGTAGTATTCATAATAATATTATTAATAATATGCATAATAATATAATTCATAATAATAGTAATAGTATTAATAATAATATGAATAATAATATGAATAATAATAATAATATGAATAATAATAATAATATGAATAATAATATGAATATGAATAATAATATGAATAATAATATGAATATGAATAATAATATGAATAATAATATGAATAATAATATGAATATGAATAATAATATGAATAATAATAATAATATGAATAATAATATGAATAACAATATTAATATGAATAATAATATGAATAATAATATGAATAATAATATGAATATGAATAATAATATGAATAATAATATGAATAATAATAATATGAATAATAATATGAATAATAATATGAATAATAATATGAATAATAATATTAATATGAATAATAATATGAATATGAATAATAATATGAATAAAAATTTAACACTTTACTATAGGTGTCCTTATGAATGCCTTCATAAAGCCCTTATAACAGCTATATAACACATTGTAACATGTGTCAGTAGCCATCGTTAACAGTTATTAATAGTTATGAGTAATGGCACTAAAGTGTTACTAATAACATTTAGCAGATGTTTTTATCTAAAGGGACTTACAGTCATGTGAGCATTTTACATATGGGAGGTCACGGGAATCGAACCCACGACCCTCGGCGTTGCAAAAAAAAACATGCTCTACCATCTGAGCTACAGAGGACCACCAACTCTACTCACCTTCCAGAAGACGGTGAGGAAGTGCATGACGTAGTCACAACAAGACGGAAGACGCTCTTCACCGGAGTCTTCCTCATCCTCGTCTCCTGGGGACAAGGGGGAAGAGGGGGGGAGGAGAGATGGAGGGAGGGAGGAGCAGAGGAGAGGAGAGATGGAGGGAGGGAGGAGAAGAGGAGAGGAGAGATGGAGGGAGGGAGGAGCAGAGGAGAGGAGAGATGGAGGGAGGGGGAGCAGAGGAGAGGAGAGATGGAGGGAGGAGAGGAGAGATGGAGGGAGGAGCAGAGGAGAGGAGAGATGGCGGGAGGGAGGAGCAGAGGAGAGGAGAGATGGAGGGAGGGAGGAGCAGAGGAGAGGAGAGATGGAGGGAGGAGCAGAGGAGAGGAGAGATGGAGGGAGGAGCAGAGGAGAGATGGAGGGAGGGAGGAGCAGAGGAGAGATGGCGGGAGGGAGGAGCAGAGGAGAGGAGAGATGGAGGGAGGGAGGAGCAGAGGAGAGGAGAGATGGAGGGAGGGAGGAGCAGAGGAGAGATGGCGGGAGGGAGGAGCAGAGGAGAGGAGAGATGGAGGGAGGGAGGAGCAGAGGAGAGGAGAGATGGAGGGAGGGAGGAGCAGAGGAGAGATGGAGGGAGGGAGGAGCAGAGGAGAGGAGAGATGGAGGGAGGAGCAGAGGAGAGGAGAGATGGAGGGAGGAGCAGAGGAGAGATGGAGGGAGGGAGGAGCAGAGGAGAGGAGAGATGGAGGGAGGGAGGAGCAGAGGAGAGGAGAGATGGAGGGAGGGAGGGAGGAGCAGAGGAGAGGAGAGATGGAGGGAGGGAGGAGCAGAGGAGAGATGGAGGGAGGGAGGAGCAGAGGAGAGGAGAGATGGAGGGAGGGAGGAGCAGAGGAGAAGAGAGATGGAGGGAGGAGCAGAGGAGAGGAGAGATGGAGGGAGGGAGGAGCAGAGGAGAGGAGAGATGGAGGGAGGAGCAGAGGAGAGATGGAGGGAGGGAGGAGCAGAGGAGAGGAGAGATGGAGGGAGGGAGGAGCAGAGGAGAGGAGAGATGGAGGGAGGGAGGGAGGAGCAGAGGAGAGGAGAGATGGAGGGAGGGAGGAGCAGAGGAGAGGAGAGATGGAGAGGATGGAGGGAGGGAGGATGGCAGAGGAGAGAGGAGAGATGGAGGGAGGGGAGGAGCAGAGGAGAGGAGATGGAGAGGAGGGAGGAGCAGAGGAGAGGAGAGATGGAGGGAGGGAGGAGCAGAGGAGAGGAGAGATGGAGGGAGGGAGGAGCAGAGGAGAGGAGAGATGGAGGGAGGAGCAGAGGAGAGGAGAGATGGAGGGAGGAGCAGAGGAGAGATGGAGGAGGGAGGAGCAGAGGAGAGGAGAGATGGAGGGAGGGAGGAGCAGAGGAGAGGAGAGATGGAGGGAGGGAGGAGCAGAGGAGAGGAGAGATGGAGGGAGGGGGAGCAGAGGAGAGGAGAGATGGAGGGAGGAGAGGAGAGATGGAGGGAGGAGCAGAGGAGAGGAGAGATGGCGGGAGGGAGGAGCAGAGGAGAGGAGAGATGGAGGGAGGGAGGAGCAGAGGAGAGGAGAGATGGAGGGAGGAGCAGAGGAGAGGAGAGATGGAGGGAGGAGCAGAGGAGAGATGGAGGGAGGGAGGAGCAGAGGAGAGGAGAGATGGAGGGAGGGAGGAGCAGAGGAGAGATGGCGGGAGGGAGGAGCAGAGGAGAGGAGAGATGGAGGGAGGGAGGAGCAGAGGAGAGGAGAGATGGAGGGAGGGAGGAGCAGAGGAGAGATGGCGGGAGGGAGGAGCAGAGGAGAGGAGAGATGGAGGGAGGGAGGAGCAGAGGAGAGGAGAGATGGAGGGAGGGAGGAGCAGAGGAGAGATGGAGGGAGGGAGGAGCAGAGGAGAGGAGAGATGGAGGGAGGAGCAGAGGAGAGGAGAGATGGAGGGAGGAGCAGAGGAGAGATGGAGGGAGGGAGGAGCAGAGTGAGAGGAGAGATGGAGGGAGGGAGGAGCAGAGGAGAGGGAGAGAGATGGAGGGAGGGAGGAGGAGCAGAGGAGAGGAGAGAGATGGAGGGAGGGGAGGAGCAGAGGAGATGGAGGGAGGGAGGAGCAGAGGAGAGATGGAGGGAGGGAGGAGCAGAGGAGAGAGAGAGGGAGGGAGGAGCAGAGGAGAGGAGAGATGGAGGGAGGGAGGAGAGAGAGGAGAGAGAGATGGAGGGAGGAGGGAGAGGAGAGATGGAGGAGGGAGGAGCAGATTCAGGAGAGATGGAGGGAGGGAGAGCAGAGGGAGAGGGAGGAGCAGAGAGGAGGGAGGGGGAGGAGCAGAGGAGAGGAGAGATGGAGGGAGGGAGGGAGGAGCAGGCCATTAGAGGAGAGATGGAGGGAGGGAGGAGAGGAGAGAGGAGAGGAGAGATGGCGGGAGGGAGGAGCAGAGGAGAGGAGAGATGGAGGGAGGGAGGAGCAGAGGAGAGGAGAGATGGAGGGAGGAGCAGAGGAGAGGAGAGATGGAGGGAGGGAGGAGCAGAGGAGAGGAGAGATGGAGGGAGGGAGGAGCAGAGGAGAGGAGAGATGGAGGGAGGAGCAGAGGAGAGGAGAGATGGAGGGAGGAGCAGAGGAGAGATGGAGGGAGGGAGGAGCAGAGGAGAGGAGAGATGGAGGGAGGGAGGAGCAGAGGAGAGGAGAGATGGAGGGAGGGAGGAGCAGAGGAGAGGAGAGATGGAGGGAGGAGCAGAGGAGAGGAGAGATGGAGGGAGGGAGGAGCAGAGGAGAGGAGAGATGGAGGGAGGCAGGAGCAGAGGAGAGGAGAGATGGAGGGAGGAGCAGAGGAGAGGAAGGAAGATAATCATTTTAACTTACATTGTGATACATTGAGTAATATTTCATAAGAGCAGATTATTGTATTTCATAGTGACATCCTGGTTCCCGGCGTGTTTAACCCACTCTAAGAAGACTCACATACCCTCACACTGAACTATTAGGATGGGACAGGAAGAGGAATGACAACACCTGCCACTACTGAACATCTCAATTAAGTGATCTTGTTATATGTAACAAAGCTAAAACCTTGTACAGTCGAACTCTATACATTCACAAGGCCATTAGGGGCCCTCGGCAGGCCGTTAGGGGCCCTCGGCAGGCCATTAGGGGCCCTCAACAGGCCATTAGGGGCCCTCATCAGGCCGTTATGGGCCCTCAACAGGCCATTATGGGCTCTCAGTAGGCCATTAGGGGCCCTCGGCAGGCCATTAGGGGCCCTCGGCAGGCCATAAGGGGCCCTCAGCATGCCATAAGGGGCCCTAAGCAGGCCATTAGGGGCCCTCGGCAGGCCATAAGGGGCCCTCAGCATGCCATAAGGGGCCCTAAGCAGGCCATTAGGGGCCCTCAGCAGGCCATTAGGGGCTCTCAGTAGGCCATTAGGGGCCCTCGGCAGGCCGTTAGGGGCCCTCGGCAGGCCATTAGGGGCCCTAATCAGGCCATTAGGGGCTCTCAGCAGGCCATTAGGGGCTTTCAGTAGGCCATTAGGGGCCCTCGGCAGGGCGTTAGGGGCCCTCAGCAGGCCGTTAAGGGCCCTCATCAGGCCATTAGGGGCCCTCATCAGGCCATTAGGGAACCTCAGTAGGCCGTTAGGGGCCCTCAGCAGGCCGTTAGGGGCCCTCGGCAGGCCATTAGGGGCCCTAATCAGGCCATTAGGGGCTCTCAGCAGGCCATTAGGGGCTTTCAGTAGGCCTTTAGGGCCCTCGGCAGGGCGTTAGGGGCCCAGGGTAGCTGGACAGGGGGCTCAGCAGGGTGAGGGCCTTCCAGTTTACTGAGCAGAGTTAAGGGCCCCTCAGTCAGGCCATTAGGGGCCCTCACATCAGGCCATTAGGGAACCTCAGTGGGCCATTAGGGACCCTCAGCGGGCCATTAGGGGTCCTCAGCGGGCCATTAAGGGTCCTCAGCGGGCCATTAGGGGCACTCATCAGGCCATTAGGGGTCCTCAGCGGGCCATTAAGGGCCCTCAGCGGGCCATTAGGGGTCCTCAGCGGGCCATTAGGGGTCCTCAGAGGGCCATTAGGGGCCCTCAGCGGGCCATTAGGGGGCTTCCTTCTACAGAGGTAGGGACGTGTGTAGCCTGACAGGCATTGTGAGTGACTGTCCCAGCTCCCCCCAGACAAAATGAGGCCTCCATGAGCAGGCAGGGTTGCTGGACAGGGGGCTAGGCAGGAGATTAGACAGGCCTAGGTCTATTTAGGCAGGGTAGCTGGACAGGGGGCTAGGCAGGAGATTAGACAGGCCTAGGTCTATGTAGGCAGGGTAGCTGGACAGGGGCTGGCAGGAGCCTTCCATTAGACAGGCCTTCCAGGTCTACTGTAGCAGGGAGGGCTGGACAGGGGGCTGGCAGGAGATTAGACAGGCCTTGGTCTCAGTTCTGAGCACATGACATTTTTCACTGAGCAGGGCATGAAATGAGGGCCTTCCAGTTTACCAGTGCCACTGAGCAGAGTGAGGGAACTTCCAGTTTACTGAGCAGAGTGAGGGCCTTCCAGTTCACTGAGCAGAGTGAGGGCCTTCCAGTTTACTGAGCAGAGTGAGGGCCTTCTAGTTAACTGAGCAGAGTGAGGCCCTTCCAGTTTACTGAGCAGAGTGAGGGCCTTCCAGTTCACTGAGCAGAGTGAGGGCCTTCCAGTTCACTGAGCAGAGTGAGGGCCTTCCAGTTCACTGAGCAGAGGGCCTGAGGGCCTTCCAGTTCACTGAGCAGAGTGAGGGCCTTCCAGTTTACTGAGCAGAGTGAGGGCCTTCCAGTTCACTGAGCAGAGTGAGGGCCTTCCAGTTCACTGAGCAGAGTGAGGGCCTTCCAGTTCACTGAGCAGAGTGAGGGCCCAGTTCACTTCCAGTTCACTGAGCAGAGTGAGGGCCTTCCAGTTCACTGAGCAGAGTGAGGGCCTTCCAGTTCACTGAGCAGAGTGAGGGCCTTCCAGTTCACTGAGCAGAGTGAGGGCCTTCCAGTTCACTGAGCAGAGTGAGGGCCTTCCAGTTCACTGAGCAGAGTGAGGACCTCCCAGTTTACTGAGCAGAGTGAGGGCCTTCCAGTTCACTGAGCAGAGTGAGGGCCTTCCAGTTCACTGAGCAGAGTGAGGGCCTTCCAGTTCACTGAGCAGAGTGAGGGCCTTCCAGTTCACTGAGCAGAGTGAGGGCCTTCCAGTTTACTGAGCAGAGTGAGGGCCTTCCAGTTCACTGAGCAGAGTGAGGGCCTTCCAGTTCACTGAGCAGAGTGAGGGCCTTCCAGTTCACTGAGCAGAGTGAGGGCCTTCCAGTTCACTGAGCAGAGTGAGGGCCTTCCAGTTCACTGAGCAGAGTGAGGGCCTTCCAGTTCACTGAGCAGAGTGAGGGCCTTCCAGTTCACTGAGCAGAGTGAGGGCCTTCCAGTTCACTGAGCAGAGTGAGGGCCTTCCAGTTCACTGAGCAGAGTGAGGGCCTTCCAGTTCACTGAGCAGAGTGAGGGCCTTCCAGTTCACTGAGCAGAGTGAGGGCCTTCCAGTTCACTGAGCAGAGTGAGGGCCTTCCAGTTTACTGAGCAGAGTGAGGGCCTTCCAGTTCACTGAGCAGAGTGAGGGCCTTCCAGTTCACTGAGCAGAGTGAGGGCCTTCCAGTTTACTGAGCAGAGTGAGGGCCTTCCAGTTTACTGAGCAGAGTGAGGGCCTTCCAGTTCACTGAGCAGAGTGAGGGCCTTCCAGTTCACTGAGCAGAGTGAGGGCCTTCCAGTTTACTGAGCAGAGTGAGGGCCTTCCAGTTTACTGAGCAGAGTGAGGGCCTTCCAGTTCACTGAGCAGAGTGAGGGCCTTCCAGTTCACTGAGCAGAGTGAGGGCCTTCCAGTTCACTGAGCAGAGTGAGGGCCTTCCAGTTTACTGAGCAGAGTGAGGGCCTTCCAGTTTACTGAGCAGAGTGAGGGCCTTCCAGTTCACTGAGCAGAGTGAGGGCCTTCCAGTTCACTGAGCAGAGTGAGGGCCTTCCAGTTCACTGAGCAGAGTGAGGGCCTTCCAGTTCACTGAGCAGAGTGAGGGCCTTCCAGTTCACTGAGCAGAGTGAGGGCCTTCCAGTTCACTGAGCAGAGTGAGGGCCTTCCAGTTCACTGAGCAGAGTGAGGGCCTTCCAGTTCACTGAGCAGAGTGAGGGCCTTCCAGTTTACTGAGCAGAGTGAGGGCCTTCCAGTTCACTGAGCAGAGTGAGGGCCTTCCAGTTCACTGAGCAGAGTGAGGGCCTTCCAGTTTACTGAGCAGAGTGAGGGCCTTCCAGTTTACTGAGCAGAGTGAGGGCCTTCCAGTTCACTGAGCAGAGTGAGGGCCTTCCAGTTTACTGAGCAGAGTGAGGGCCTTCCAGTTTACTGAGCAGCGAGTGAGGGCCTTCCAGTTCACTGAGCAGAGTGAGGGCCTTCCAGTTCACTGAGCAGAGTGAGGGCCTTCCAGTTTACTGAGCAGAGTGAGGGCCTTCCAGTTCACTGAGCAGAGTGAGGGCCTTCCAGTTTACTGAGCAGAGTGAGGGCCTTCCAGTTCACTGAGCAGAGTGAGGGCCTTCCAGTTCACTGAGCAGAGTGAGGGCCTTCCAGTTTACTGAGCAGAGTGAGGGCCTTCCAGTTTACTGAGCAGAGTGAGGGCCTTCCAGTTCACTGAGCAGAGTGAGGGCCTTCCAGTTCACTGAGCAGAGTGAGGGCCTTCCAGTTTACTGAGCAGAGTGAGGGCCTTCCAGTTCACTGAGCAGAGTGAGGGCCTTCCAGTTCACTGAGCAGAGTGAGGGCCTTCCAGTTTACTGAGCAGAGTGAGGGCCTTCCAGTTCCAGTTCCACTGAGCAGAGTGAGGGCCTTCCAGTTCACTGAGCAGAGTGAGGGCCTTCCAGTTCACTGAGCAGAGTGAGGGCCTTCCAGTTTACTGAGCAGAGTGAGGGCCTTCCAGTTTACTGAGCAGAGTGAGGGCCTTCCAGTTTACTGAGCAGAGTGAGGGCCTTCCAGTTTACTGAGCAGAGTGAGGGCCTTCCAGTTCACTGAGCAGAGTGAGGGCCTTCCAGTTTACTGAGCAGAGTGAGGGCCTTCCAGTTTACTGAGCAGAGTGAGGGCCTTCCAGTTTACTGAGCAGAGTGAGGGCCTTCCAGTTTACTGAGCAGAGTGAGGGCCTTCCAGTTCACTGAGCAGAGTGAGGGCCTTCCAGTTCACTGAGCAGAGTGAGGGCCTTCCAGTTTTTACTGAGCAGAGTGAGGGCCTTCCAGTTCACTGAGCAGAGTGAGGGCCTTCCAGTTCACTGAGCAGAGTGAGGGCCTTCCAGTTCACTGAGCAGAGTGAGGGCCTTCCAGTTCACTGAGCAGAGTGAGGGCCTTCCAGTTCACTGAGCAGAGTGAGGGCCTTCCAGTTCACTGAGCAGAGTGAGGGCCTTCCAGTTTCCAGTTTACTGAGCAGAGTGAGGGCCTTCCAGTTCACTGAGCAGAGTGAGGGCCTTCCAGTTCACTGAGCAGAGTGAGGGCCTTCCAGTTCACTGAGCAGAGTGAGGGCCTTCCAGTTCACTGAGCAGAGTGAGGGCCTTCCAGTTTACTGAGCAGAGTGAGGGCCTTCCAGTTCACTGAGCAGAGTGAGGGCCTTCCAGTTCACTGAGCAGAGTGAGGGCCTTCCAGTTCACTGAGCAGAGTGAGGGCCTTCCAGTTTACTGAGCAGAGTGAGGGCCTTCCAGTTCACTGAGCAGAGTGAGGGCCTTCCAGTTCACTGAGCAGAGTGAGGGCCTTCCAGTTCACTGAGCAGAGTGAGGGCCTTCCAGTTCACTGAGCAGAGTGAGGGCCTTCCAGTTCACTGAGCAGAGTGAGGGCCTTCCAGTTCACTGAGCAGAGTGAGGGCCTTCCAGTTCACTGAGCAGAGTGAGGGCCTTCCAGTTTACTGAGCAGAGTGAGGGCCTTCCAGTTTACTGAGCAGAGTGAGGGCCTTCCAGTTCACTGAGCAGAGTGAGGGCCTTCCAGTTCACTGAGCAGAGTGAGGGCCTTCCAGTTCACTGAGCAGAGTGAGGGCCTTCCAGTTTACTGAGCAGAGTGAGGGCCTTCCAGTTTACTGAGCAGAGTGAGGGCCTTCCAGTTTACTGAGCAGAGTGAGGGCCTTCCAGTTCACTGAGCAGAGTGAGGGCCTTCCAGTTCACTGAGCAGAGTGAGGGCCTTCCAGTTTACTGAGCAGACTGAGAGGGAGGGCCTTCCAGTTCACTGAGCAGAGTGAGGGCCTTCCAGTTCACTGAGCAGAGTGAGGGCCTTCCAGTTTACTGAGCAGAGTGAGGGCCTTCCAGTTCACTGAGCAGAGTGAGGGCCTTCCAGTTCACTGAGCAGAGTGAGGGCCTTCCAGTTTACTGAGCAGAGTGAGGGCCTTCCAGTTCACTGAGCAGAGTGAGGGCCTTCCCGTTTACTGAGCAGAGTGAGGGCCTTCCCGTTTACTGAGCAGAGTGAGGGCCTTCCAGTTCACTGAGCAGAGTGAGGGCCTTCCAGTTCACTGAGCAGAGTGAGGGCCTTCCAGTTCACTGAGCAGAGTGAGGGCCTTCCAGTTCACTGAGCAGAGTGAGGGGGGCCTTCCAGTTCACTGAGCAGAGTGAGGGCCTTCCAGTTCACTGAGCAGAGTGAGGGCCTTCCAGTTTACTGAGCAGAGTGAGGGCCTTCCAGTTCACTGAGCAGAGTGAGGGCCTTCCAGTTTACTGAGCAGAGTGAGGGCCTTCCAGTTCACTGAGCAGAGTGAGGGCCTTCCAGTTCACTGAGCAGAGTGAGGGCCTTCCAGTTCACTGAGCAGAGTGAGGGCCTTCCAGTTCACTGAGCAGAGTGAGGGCCTTCCAGTTCACTGAGCAGAGTGAGGGCCTTCCAGTTTACTGAGCAGAGTGAGGGCCTTCCCGTTTACTGAGCAGAGTGAGGGCCTTCCAGTTTCCTGAGCAGAGTGAGGGCCTTCCAGTTCACTGAGCAGAGTGAGGGCCTTCCAGTTCACTGAGCAGAGTGAGGGCCTTCCAGTTTACTGAGCAGAGTGAGGGCCTTCCAGTTTACTGAGCAGAGTGAGGGCCTTCCAGTTTACTGAGCAGAGTGAGGGCCTTCCAGTTTACTGAGCAGAGTGAGGGCCTTCCAGTTCACTGAGCAGAGTGAGGGCCTTCCAGTTTACTGAGCAGAGTGAGGGCCTTCCAGTTTACTGAGCAGAGTGAGGGCCTTCCAGTTCTGACTGTTCACTGAGCAGAGTGAGGGCCTTCCAGTTCACTGAGCAGAGTGAGGGCCTTCCAGTTTACTGAGCAGAGTGAGGGCCTTCCAGTTCACTGAGCAGAGTGAGGGCCTTCCAGTTCACTGAGCAGAGTGAGGGCCTTCCAGTTTACTGAGCAGAGTGAGGGCCTTCCAGTTCACTGAGCAGAGTGAGGGCCTTCCAGTTTACTGAGCAGAGTGAGGGCCTTCCAGTTTACTGAGCAGAGTGAGGGCCTTCCAGTTCACTGAGCAGAGTGAGGGCCTTCCAGTTCACTGAGCAGAGTGAGGGCCTTCCAGTTTACTGAGCAGAGTGAGGGCCTTCCAGTTTACTGAGCAGAGTGAGGGCCTTCCAGTTTACTGAGCAGAGTGAGGGCCTTCCAGTTTACTGAGCAGAGTGAGGGCCTTCCAGTTTACTGAGCAGAGTGAGGGCCTTCCAGTTTACTGAGCAGAGTGAGGGCCTTCCAGTTCACTGAGCAGAGTGAGGGCCTTCCAGTTCACTGAGCAGAGTGAGGGCCTTCCAGTTTACTGAGCAGAGTGAGGGCCTTCCAGTTCACTGAGCAGAGTGAGGGCCTTCCAGTTCACTGAGCAGAGTGAGGGCCTTCCAGTTCACTGAGCAGAGTGAGGACCTTCCAGTTCACTGAGCAGAGTGAGGGCCTTCCAGTTTACTGAGCAGAGTGAGGGCCTTCCCGTTTACTGAGCAGAGTGAGGGCCTTCCAGTTCACTGAGCAGAGTGAGAGCCTTCCAGTTCACTGAGCAGAGTGAGGGCCTTCCAGTTTACTGAGCAGAGTGAGGGCCTTCCAGTTTACTGAGCAGAGTGAGGGCCTTCCAGTTCACTGAGCAGAGTGAGGGCCTTCCAGTTCACTGAGCAGAGTGAGGGCCTTCCAGTTTACTGAGCAGAGTGAGGGCCTTCCAGTTTACTGAGCAGAGTGAGGGCCTTCCAGTTTACTGAGCAGAGTGAGGGCCTTCCAGTTTACTGAGCAGAGTGAGGGCCTTCCAGTTCACTGAGCAGAGTGAGGGCCTTCCAGTTTACTGAGCAGAGTGAGGGCCTTCCAGTTTACTGAGCAGAGTGAGGGCCTTCCAGTTTACTGAGCAGAGTGAGGGCAGTTTCCAGTTCTGAGCAGAGTGAGGGCCTTCCAGTTCACTGAGCAGAGTGAGGGCCTTCCAGTTCACTGAGCAGAGTGAGGGCCTTCCAGTTTACTGAGCAGAGTGAGGGCCTTCCAGTTTACTGAGCAGAGTGAGGGCCTTCCAGTTCACTGAGCAGAGTGAGGGCCTTCCAGTTCACTGAGCAGAGTGAGGGCCTTCCAGTTTACTGAGCAGAGTGAGGGCCTTCCAGTTCACTGAGCAGAGTGAGGGCCTTCCAGTTCACTGAGCAGAGTGAGGGCCTTCCAGTTCACTGAGCAGAGTGAGGGCCTTCCAGTTTACTGAGCAGAGTGAGGGCCTTCCCGTTTACTGAGCAGAGTGAGGGCCTTCCAGTTCACTGAGCAGAGTGAGAGCCTTCCAGTTCACTGAGCAGAGTGAGGGCCTTCCAGTTTACTGAGCAGAGTGAGGGCCTTCCAGTTTACTGAGCAGAGTGAGGGCCTTCCAGTTCACTGAGCAGAGTGAGGGCCTTCCAGTTTACTGAGCAGAGTGAGGGCCTTCCAGTTTACTGAGCAGAGTGAGGGCCTTCCAGTTCACTGAGCAGAGTGAGGTTCTTCCAGTTCACTGAGCAGAGTGAGGGCCTTCCAGTTTACTGAGCAGAGTGAGGGCCTTCCCGTTTACTGAGCAGAGTGAGGGCCTTCCAGGAGTTTACTGAGCAGAGTGAGGGCCTTCCATGATTTTACTGTGTGGAGAAAAATTATCTACAGAGATGTAGAGAGGATTGTGTGTGTGTGTGTTTGTGTGTGGGGTGTGTGTGTGTGTGTGTGTAGTGTGTGTGTGTGTAGTGTGTGTGTGTAGTGTGTGTTTGTGTAGTGTGTGTGTGTGTGTGTGTGTGAGGAAACTGGACTTCTTTCTCAGTTCATCTTTCCTTGATTTGATTCCTCATATCCTCTTTCCTCCTTCTCAAAATGAAGGGCAGGATCTGAGGGGATGGAGATGTTTCCCTCCAATGTGTTTTGAGAAGGAGGTCGAGGAAAGAAGCATTGAGAAACAGCCAGAGTATCACTTCATGTTGCTCCGTAGAAGCTGGAGAAGTTCTGCCTACAGCAGAAATGGGTGACATGGTTTCAGACAGTCTGTCTAGGACCGTCGACAGGGCTGATTGGTAGATCTTCACACAACAAAGATCCTATAGTCAGACTCAAAGTCACTCAGACAAGGTGACAAAACAACAATGTTTCTGTGAGTGGGAAGATGGCCCGAATACAGAAAACATATCCAACCTGTCTTGTCTCTTTTATAAACGCAAAACTAAACAAAACTAAACAAAAAAAACAACACACGTAGTAGTTTCTGATTTTGTCAAATCTAACAATTATGACTGATTACGAGGACGATTAACAAAAGATCCACGCTTTTTATGTCACTGTATTTTAAAAAAATATAGTTAAAAAAAAACTTTATTTAACTAGGCAGGTCAGTTAAGAACAAATTCTTATTTTCAATGACGGCCTAGGAACAGTGGGTTAACTGCCTTGTTCAGGGGAACAGTGGGTTAACTGCCTTGTTCAGGGGAACAGTGGGTTAACTGCCTTGTTCAGGGGAACAGTGGGTTAACTGCCTTGTTCAGGGGAACAGTGGGTTAACTGCCTTGTTCAGGGGAACAGTGGGTTAACTGCCTTGTTCAGGGGAACAGTGGGTTAACTGCCTTGTTCAGGGGAACAGTGGGTTAACTGCCTTGTTCAGGGGAACAGTGGGTTAACTGCCTTGTTCAGGGGGCAGAACGACAGATTTTTACCTTGTCAGCTCAGGGATTTGATCTAGCAACCTTTAGGTTACTAGTCCAACGCTCTAATAACTAGGCTACCCTGCCGCCCCTTGTATTTACCTAGCCTGGTCCCTGTTTGTGCTAACATTCCAGACCTTTTCATGACGTGTGGCAAACAGTGGAATGTTAGCAAAACAGTTAACCAGGCTAGTATTTTACCATCTTCCTTTGAGTTATCTGACCACTAAATGGCGCCCCCTAGAGTGTGGTGTGTGCGGTGCAGGAGCTGGTGTTTACCTGCACTGACTGTGATGGCCTCCATGAACTGTTGTCTCCAGGAGTTGGTGCCCACCACCAGAGCCAGGTTCGTCTTCTTGATCAGCTTATCCACCGTATTCTGAGGGAAACACACAACATAGAAAGACAGAGTTTTAAACACAAAAAACTGGTTGTTACATCAGTAATACTATAGTATCTGAGGGGGGATAGAGACTGGGTGGTACATCAGTAATACTATAGTATCTGAGGGGTGATAGAGACTGGTTGTTACATCAGTCATACTATAGTATCTGAGGGGTGATAGAGACTGGTTGTAGTAATACTATAGTATCTGAGGGGTGATAGAGACTGGGTGGTACATCAGTAATACTATAGTATCTGAGGGGTGATAGAGACTGGTTGGTACATCAGTAATACTATAGTATCTGAGGGGTGAGAGAGACTGGTTGTAGTAATACTATAGTATCTGAGGGGTGATAGAGACTGGTTGTAGTAATACTATAGTATCTGAGGGGTGATAGAGACTGGTTGGTACATCAGTAATACTATAGTATCTGAGGGGTGATAGAGACTGGTTGGTACATCAGTAATACTATAGTATCTGAGGGGTGATAGAGACTGGTTGTTACATCAGTAATACTATAGTATCTGAGGGGTGATAGAGACTGGGTGGTACATCAGTAATACTATAGTATCTGAGGGGTGATAGAGACTGGTTGTAGTAATACTATAGTATCTGAGGGGTGATAGAGACTGGTTGTAGTAATACTATAGTATCTGAGGGGTGATAGAGACTTGTTGTTACATCAGTAATACTATAGTATCTGAGGGGTGATAGAGACTGGGTGGTACATCAGTAATACTATAGTATCTGAGGGGTGATAGAGACTGGTTGTAGTAATACTATAGTATCTGAGGGGTGATAGAGACTGGTTGTAGTAATACTATAGTATCTGAGGGGTGATAGAGACTGGTTGGTACATCAGTAATACTATAGTATCTGAGGGGTGATAGAGACTGGTTGGTACATCAGTAATACTATAGTATCTGAGGGGTGATAGAGACTGGTTGTAGTAATACTATAGTATCTGAGGGGTGATAGTGACTGGTTGGTACATCAGTAATACTATAGTATCTGAGGGGTGATAGAGACTGGTTGTTACATCAGTAATACTATAGTATCTGAGGGGTGATAGAGACTGGTTGGTACATCAGTAATACTATAGTATCTGAGGGGTGATAGAGACTGGTTGGTACATCAGTCATACTATAGTATCTGAGGGGTGATAGAGACTGGTTGGTACATCAGTAATACTATAGTATCTGAGGGGTGATAGAGACTGGTTGTAGTAATACTATAGTATCTGAGGGGTGATAGAGACTGGTTGTAGTAATACTATAGTATCTGAGGGGTGATAGAGACTTGTTGTAGTAATACTATAGTATCTGAGGGGTGATAGAGACTGGTTGTAGTAATACTATAGTATCTGAGGGGTGATAGAGACTGGTTGGTACATCAGTAATACTATAGTATCTGAGGGGTGATAGAGACTGGTTGTAGTAATACTATAGTATCTGAGGGGTGATAGAGACTGGTTGGTACATCAGTAATACTATAGTATCTGAGGGGTGATAGAGACTGGTTGTAGTAATACTATAGTATCTGAGGGGTGATAGAGACTGGTTGTTACATCAGTAATACTATAGTATCTGAGGGGTGATAGAGACTGGTTGGTACATCAGTCATACTATAGTATCTGAGGGGTGATAGAGACTGGTTGGTACATCAGTAATACTATAGTATCTGAGGGGTGATAGAGACTGGTTGTAGTAACACTATAGTATCTTAGGGGTGATAGAGACTGGTTGTTACATCAGTAATACTATAGTATCTGAGGGGTGATAGAGACTGGTTGTTACATCAGTAATACTATAGTATCTGAGGGGTGATAGAGACTGGTTGGTACATCAGTAATACTATAGTATCTGAGGGGTGATAGAGACTGGTTGGTACATCAGTCATACTATAGTATCTGAGGGGTGATAGAGACTGGTTGGTACATCAGTAATACTATAGTATCTGAGGGGTGATAGAGACTGGTTGGTACATCAGTCATACTATAGTATCTGAGGGGTGATAGAGACTGGTTGGTACATCAGTAATACTATAGTATCTGAGGGGTGATAGAGACTGGTTGTAGTAATACTATAGTATCTGAGGGGTGATAGAGACTGGTTGTAGTAATACTATAGTATCTGAGGGGTGATAGAGACTGGTTGTAGTAATACTATAGTATCTGAGGGGTGATAGAGACTGGTTGGTACATCAGTAATACTATAGTATCTGAGGGGTGATAGAGACTGGTTGTTACATCAGTAATACTATAGTATCTGAGGGGTGATAGAGACTGGTTGGTACATCAGTCATACTATAGTATCTGAGGGGTGATAGAGACTGGTTGGTACATCAGTAATACTATAGTATCTGAGGGGTGATAGAGACTGGTTGGTACATCAGTCATACTATAGTATCTGAGGGGTGATAGAGACTGGTTGGTACATCAGTAATACTATAGTATCTGAGGGGTGATAGAGACTGGTTGTAGTAATACTATAGTATCTGAGGGGTGATAGAGACTGGTTGTAGTAATACTATAGTATCTGAGGGGTGATAGAGACTGGTTGTAGTAATACTATAGTATCTGAGGGGTGATAGAGACTGGTTGGTACATCAGTAATACTATAGTATCTGAGGGGTGATAGAGACTGGTTGTTACATCAGTAATACTATAGTATCTGAGGGGTGATAGAGACTGGGTGGTACATCAGTAATACTATAGTATCTGAGGGGTGATAGAGACTGGTTGTAGTAATACTATAGTATCTGAGGGGTGATAGAGACTGGTTGTAGTAATACTATAGTATCTTAGGGGTGATAGAGACTGGTTGTTACATCAGTAATACTATAGTATCTGAGGGGTGATAGAGACTGGTTGGTACATCAGTAATACTATAGTATCTGAGGGGTGATAGAGACTGGTTGTAGTAACACTATAGTATCTGAGGGGTGATAGAGACTGGTTGTAGTAATACTATAGTATCTTAGGGGTGATAGAGACTGGTTGTAGTAATACTATAGTATCTGAGGGGTGATAGAGACCTGGTGGTACATCAGTAATACTATAGTACCCGAGGGGTGATAGAGACTGGTTGTAGTAATACTATAGTATCTGAGGGGTGATAGAGACTGGTTGTAGTAATACTATAGTATCTGAGGGGGGATAGAGACTGGTTGTAGTAATACTATAGTATCTGAGGGGTGATAGAGACTGGTTGGTACATCAGTAATACTATAGTATCTGAGGGGTGATAGAGACTGGTTGTTACATCAGTAAAACTATAGTATCTGAGGGGTGACAGAGACTGGGTGGTACATCAGTAATACTATAGTATCTGAGGGGTGATAGAGACTGGTTGTAGTAATACTATAGTATCTGAGGGGTGATAGAGACTGGTTGGTACATCAGTAATACTATAGTATCTGAGGGGTGATAGAGACTGGTTGTAGTAATACTATAGTATCTGAGGGGTGATAGAGACTGGTTGTAGTAATACTATAGTATCTTAGGGGTGATAGAGACTGGTTGTTACATCAGTAATACTATAGTATCTGAGGGGTGATAGAGACTGGTTGTAGTAATACTATAGTATCTGAGGGGTGATAGAGACTGGTTGGTACATCAGTAATACTATAGTATCTGAGGGGTGATAGAGACTGGTTGTAGTAACACTAAAGTATCTGAGGGGTGATAGAGACTGGTTGTAGTAATACTATAGTATCTGAGGGGTGATAGAGACCTGGTGGTACATCAGTAATACTATAGTACCTGAGGGGTGATAGAGACTGGTTGTAGTAATATTATAGTATCTGAGGGGTGATAGAGACTGGTTGTAGTAATACTATAGTATCTGAGGGGTGATAGAGACTGGTTGTAGTAATACTATAGTATCTGAGGGGTGATTGAGACTGGTTGTAGTAATACTATAGTATCTGAGGGGGGATAGAGACTGGTTGGTACATCAGTAATACTATAGTATCTGAGGGGTGAGAGAGACTGGTTGTAGTAATACTATAGTATCTGAGGGGTGAGAGAGACTGGTTGGTACATCAGTAATACTATAGTATCTGAGGGGTGATAGAGACTGGTTGTAGTAATACTATAGTATCTGAGTGGTGATATAGACTGGTTGTAGTAATACTATAGTATCTGAGGGGTGATAGAGACTGGTTGTAGTAATACTATAGTATCTGAGGGGTGATAGAGACTGGTTGTAGTAATACTATAGTATCTGAGGGGTGATAGAGACTGGTTGTTACATCAGTAATACTATAGTATCTGAGGGGTGATAGAGACTGGGTGGTACATCAGTAATACTATAGTATCTGAGGGGTGATAGAGACTGGTTGTACATCAGTAATACTATAGTATCTGAGGGGTGATAGAGACTGGTTGTAGTAATACTATAGTATCTGAGGGGTGATAGAGACTGGTTGTTACATCAGTAATACTATAGTATCTGAGGGGTGATAGAGACTGGTTGGTACATCAGTAATACTATAGTATCTGAGGGGTGATAGAGACTGGTTGTAGTACATCATCTGTATAGAGACTACTATAGTATCTGAGGGGTGATAGAGACTGGTTGTAGTAATACTATAGTATCTGAGGGGTGATAGAGACTGGTTGTAGTAATACTATAGTATCTGAGGGGTGATAGAGACTGGTTGGTACATCAGTAATACTATAGTATCTGAGGGGTGATAGAGACTGGTTGTACATCAGTAATACTATAGTATCTGAGGGGTGATAGAGACTGGTTGTAGTAATACTATAGTATCTGAGGGGTGATAGAGACTGGTTGTACATCAGTAATACTATAGTATCTGAGGGGTGATAGAGACTGGTTGGTACATCAGTAATACTATAGTATCTGAGGGGTGATAGAGACTGGTTGTTACATCAGTAATACTATAGTATCTGAGGGGTGATAGAGACTGGTTGGTACATCAGTAATACTATAGTATCTGAGGGGTGATAGAGACTGGTTGGTACATCAGTAATACTATAGTATCTGAGGGGTGATAGAGACTGGTTGGTACATCAGTAATACTATAGTATCTGAGGGGTGATAGAGACTGGTTGTAGTAATACTATAGTATCTGAGGGGTGATAGAGACTGGTTGTAGTAATACTATAGTATCTGAGGGGTGATAGAGACTGGTTGTACATCAGTAATACTATAGTATCTGAGGGGTGATAGAGACTGGTTGTAGTAATACTATAGTATCTGAGGGGTGATAGAGACTGGTTGGTACATCAGTAATACTATAGTATCTGAGGGGTGATAGAGACTGGTTGGTACATCAGTAATACTATAGTATCTGAGGGGTGATAGAGACTGGTTGGTACATCAGTAATACTATAGTATCTGAGGGGTGATAGAGACTGGTTGGTACATCAGTAATACTATAGTATCTGAGGGGTGATAGAGACTGGTTGGTACATCAGTAATACTATAGTATCTGAGGGGTGATAGAGACTGGTTGTAGTATAGTATCAGGGTACTATAGTATCTGAGGGGTGATAGAGACTGGTTGTAGTAATACTATAGTATCTGAGGGGTGATAGAGACTGGTTGTAGTAATACTATAGTATCTGAGGGGTGATAGAGACTGGTTGGTACATCAGTAATACTATAGTATCTGAGGGGTGATAGAGACTGGTTGGTACATCAGTAATACTATAGTATCTGAGGGGTGATAGAGACTGGTTGTAGTAATACTATAGTATCTGAGGGGTGATAGAGACTGGTTGTACATCAGTAATACTATAGTATCTGAGGGGTGATAGAGACTGGTTGGTACATCAGTAATACTATAGTATCTGAGGGGTGATAGAGACTGGTTGGTACATCAGTAATACTATAGTATCTGAGGGGTGATAGAGACTGGTTGGTACATCAGAGACTGTAATACTATAGTATCTGAGGGGTGATAGAGACTGGTTGGTACATCAGTAATACTATAGTATCTGAGGGGTGATAGAGACTGGTTGGTACATCAGTAATACTATAGTATCTGAGGGGTGATAGAGACTGGTTGTAGTAATACTATAGTATCTGAGGGGTGATAGAGACTGGTTGTACATCAGTAATACTATAGTATCTGAGGGGTGATAGAGACTGGTTGTTACATCAGTAATACTATAGTATCTGAGGGGTGATAGAGACTGGTTGGTACATCAGTAATACTATAGTATCTGAGGGGTGATAGAGACTGGTTGGTACATCAGTAATACTATAGTATCTGAGGGGTGATAGAGACTGGTTGGTACATCAGTAATACTATAGTATCTGAGGGGTGATAGAGACTGGTTGGTACATCAGTAATACTATAGTATCTGAGGGGTGATAGAGACTGGTTGGTACATCAGTAATACTATAGTATCTGAGGGGTGATAGAGACTGGTTGTAGTAATACTATAGTATCTGAGGGGTGATAGAGACTGGTTGGTACATCAGTAATACTATAGTATCTGAGGGGTGATAGAGACTGGTTGTTACATCAGTAATACTATAGTATCTGAGGGGTGATAGAGACTGGTTGGTACATCAGTCATAGTATCTGAGGGGTGATAGAGACTCTGAGGGGTGATAGAGACTGGTTGGTACATCAGTACTATAGTATCTGAGGGGTGATAGAGACTGGTTGGTACATCAGTAATACTATAGTATCTGAGGGGTGATAGAGACTGGTTGGTACATCAGTAATACTATAGTATCTGAGGGGTGATAGAGACTGGTTGGTACATCAGTAATACTATAGTATCTGAGGGGTGATAGAGACTGGTTGTAGTAATACTATAGTATCTGAGGGGTGATAGAGACTGGTTGTAGTAATACTATAGTATCTGAGGGGTGATAGAGACTGGTTGGTACATCAGTAATACTATAGTATCTGAGGGGTGATAGAGACTGGTTGGTACATCAGTAATACTATAGTATCTGAGGGGTGATAGAGACTGGTTGTTACATCAGTAATACTATAGTATCTGAGGGGTGATAGAGACTGGTTGGTACATCAGTCATACTATAGTATCTGAGGGGTGATAGAGACTGGTTGGTACATCAGTAATACTATAGTATCTGAGGGGTGATAGAGACTGGTTGGTACATCAGTAATACTATAGTATCTGAGGGGTGATAGAGACTGGGTGGTACATCAGTAATACTATAGTATCTGAGGGGTGATAGAGACTGGTTGGTAGTAATACTATAGTATCTGAGGGGTGATAGAGACTGGTTGTACATCAGTAATACTATAGTATCTGAGGGGTGATAGAGACTGGTTGTAATACTATAGTATCTGATCAGTAATACTATAGTATCTGAGGGGTGATAGAGACTGGTTGGTACATCAGTAATACTATAGTATCTGAGGGGTGATAGAGACTGGTTGTAGTAATACTATAGTATCTGAGGGGTGATAGAGACTGGTTGGTACATCAGTAATACTATAGTATCTGAGGGGTGATAGAGACTGGTTGTTACATCAGTAATACTATAGTATCTGAGGGGTGATAGAGACTGGTTGGTACATCAGTCATACTATAGTATCTGAGGGGTGATAGAGACTGGTTGGTACATCAGTAATACTATAGTATCTGAGGGTGATAGAGACTGGTTGGTACATCAGTCATACTATAGTATCTGAGGGGTGATAGAGACTGGTTGGTACATCAGTAATACTATAGTATCTGAGGGGTGATAGAGACTGGTTGTAGTAATACTATAGTATCTGAGGGGTGATAGAGACTGGTTGTAGTAATACTATAGTATCTGAGGGGTGATAGAGACTGGTTGTAGTAATACTATAGTATCTGAGGGGTGATAGAGACTGGTTGTAGTAATACTATAGTATCTGAGGGGTGATAGAGACTGGTTGGTACATCAGTAATACTATAGTATCTGAGGGGTGATAGAGACTGGTTGGTACATCAGTAATACTATAGTATCTGAGGGGTGATAGAGACTGGTTGGTACATCAGTAATACTATAGTATCTGAGGGGTGATAGAGACTGGTTGGTACATACATCAGTGATAGAGACTACTATAGTATCTGAGGGGTGATAGAGACTGGTTGGTACATCAGTAATACTATAGTATCTGAGGGGTGATAGAGACTGGTTGGTACATCAGTAATACTATAGTATCTGAGGGGTGATAGAGACTGGTTGTAGTAATACTATAGTATCTGAGGGGTGATAGAGACTGGTTGTAGTAATACTATAGTATCTGAGGGGTGATAGAGACTGGTTGGTACATCAGTAATACTATAGTATCTGAGGGGTGATAGAGACTGGTTGTACATCAGTAATACTATAGTATCTGAGGGGTGATAGAGACTGGTTGGTACATCAGTAATACTATAGTATCTGAGGGGTGATAGAGACTGGTTGGTACATCAGTAATACTATAGTATCTGAGGGGTGATAGAGACTGGTTGGTACATCAGTAATACTATAGTATCTGAGGGGTGATAGAGACTGGTTGGTACATCAGTAATACTATAGTATCTGAGGGGTGATAGAGACTGGTTGGTACATCAGTAATACTATAGTATCTGAGGGGGTGATAGAGACTGGTTGGTAATACTATAGTATCTGTGATAGAGACTGGTTGGTACTATAGTATCTGAGGGGTGATAGAGACTGGTTGTAGTAATACTATAGTATCTGAGGGGTGATAGAGACTGGTTGGTACATCAGTAATACTATAGTATCTGAGGGGTGATAGAGACTGGTTGTACATCAGTAATACTATAGTATCTGAGGGGTGATAGAGACTGGTTGGTACATCAGTAATACTATAGTATCTGAGGGGTGATAGAGACTGGTTGGTACATCAGTAATACTATAGTATCTGAGGGGTGATAGAGACTGGTTGGTACATCAGTAATACTATAGTATCTGAGGGGTGATAGAGACTGGTTGTAGTAATACTATAGTATCTGAGGGGTGATAGAGACTGGTTGTCAGTAATACTATAGTATCTGAGGGGTGATAGAGACTGGTTGTACATCAGTAATACTATAGTATCTGAGGGGTGATAGAGACTGGTTGGTAATACATAGTATCTGAGGGGTGATAGAGACTGGTTGGTACTATAGTATCTGAGGGGTGATAGAGACTGGTTGTTACATCAGTAATACTATAGTATCTGAGGGGTGATAGAGACTGGTTGGTACATCAGTAATACTATAGTATCTGAGGGGTGATAGAGACTGGTTGGTACATCAGTAATACTATAGTATCTGAGGGGTGATAGAGACTGGTTGGTACATCAGTAATACTATAGTATCTGAGGGGTGAGTATCTGAGGGGTGATAGAGACTGGTTGGTACATCAGGGGTGAAGAGACTACTATAGTATCTGAGGGGTGATAGAGACTGGTTGTATCTGAGGGGTGATCAGTAATACTATAGTATCTGAGGGGTGATAGAGACTGGTTGGTACATCAGTAATACTATAGTATCTGAGGGGTGATAGAGACTGGTTGTACATCAGTAATACTATAGTATCTGAGGGGTGATAGAGACTGGTTGGTACATCAGTAATACTATAGTATCTGAGGGGTGATAGAGACTGGTTGTTACATCAGTAATACTATAGTATCTGAGGGGTGATAGAGACTGGTTGGTACATCAGTCATACTATAGTATCTGAGGGGTGATAGAGACTGGTTGGTACATCAGTAATACTATAGTATCTGAGGGGTGATAGAGACTGGTTGTACATCAGTAATACTATAGTATCTGAGGGGTGATAGAGACTGGTTGGTACATCAGTAATACTATAGTATCTGAGGGGTGATAGAGACTGGTTGTAGTAATACTATAGTATCTGAGGGGTGATAGAGACTGGTTGGTACATCAGTAATACTATAGTATCTGAGGGGTGATAGAGACTGGTTGTACATCAGTAATACTATAGTATCTGAGGGGTGATAGAGACTGGTTGGTACATCAGTAATACTATAGTATCTGAGGGGTGATAGAGACTGGTTGTAGTAATACTATAGTATCTGAGGGGTGATAGAGACTGGTTGTACATCAGTAATACTATAGTATCTGAGGGGTGATAGAGACTGGTTGTAGTAATACATAGTATCTGAGGGGTGATAGAGACTGGTTGTACTATAGTATCTGAGGGGTGATAGAGACTGGTTGGTACATCAGTAATACTATAGTATCTGAGGGGTGATAGAGACTGGTTGTACATCAGTAATACTATAGTATCTGAGGGGTGATAGAGACTGGTTGTACATCAGTAATACTATAGTATCTGAGGGGTGATAGAGACTGGTTGGTAGTAATACTATAGTAATACTATCTGAGGGGTGATAGAGACTGGTTGGTACATCAGTAATACTATAGTATCTGAGGGGTGATAGAGACTGGTTGGTACATCAGTAATACTATAGTATCTGAGGGGTGATAGAGACTGGTTGGTTGTAGTAATACTATAGTATCTGAGGGGTGATAGAGACTGGTTGTAGTAATACTATAGTATCTGAGGGGTGATAGAGACTGGTTGTAGTATACTATAGTATCTGAGGGGTGATAGAGACTGGTTGTTACATCAGTAATACTATAGTATCTGAGGGGTGATAGAGACTGGTTGGTACATCAGTAATACTATAGTATCTGAGGGGTGATAGAGACTGGTTGGTACATCAGTAATACTATAGTATCTGAGGGGTGATAGAGACTGGTTGGTACATCAGTAATACTATAGTATCTGAGGGGTGATAGAGACTGGTTGGTACATCAGTAATACTATAGTATCTGAGGGGTGATAGAGACTGGTTGTACATCAGTAATACTATAGTATCTGAGGGGTGATAGAGACTGGTTGGTACATCAGTAATACTATAGTATCTGAGGGGGGTGATAGAGACTGGTTGTAGTAATACTATAGTATCTGAGGGGTGATAGAGACTGGTTGTAGTAATACTATAGTATCTGAGGGGTGATAGAGACTGGTTGTAGTAATACTATAGTATCTGAGGGGTGATAGAGACTGGTTGGTACATCAGTAATACTATAGTATCTGAGGGGTGATAGAGACTGGTTGTTACATCAGTAATACTATAGTATCTGAGGGGTGATAGAGACTGGTTGGACTACATCAGTAATACTATAGTATCTGAGGGGTGATAGAGACTGGTTGGTACATCAGTAATACTATAGTATCTGAGGGGTGATAGAGACTGGTTGGTACATCAGTCATACTATAGTATCTGAGGGGTGATAGAGACTGGTTGGTACATCAGTAATACTATAGTATCTGAGGGGTGATAGAGACTGGTTGTAGTAATACTATAGTATCTGAGGGGTGATAGAGACTGGTTGTAGTAATACTATAGTATCTGAGGGGTGATAGAGACTGGTTGTAGTAATAATACTATAGTATCTGAGGGGTACATCAGTAATACAATACTATAGTATCTGAGGGGTGATAGAGACTGGTTGGTACATCAGTAATACTATAGTATCTGAGGGGTGATAGAGACTGGTTGTACATCAGTAATACTATAGTATCTGAGGGTGATAGAGACTGGTTGGTACATCAGTAATACTATAGTATCTGAGGGGTGATAGAGACTGGTTGGTACATCAGTAATACTATAGTATCTGAGGGGTGATAGAGACTGGTTGGTACATCAGTAATACTATAGTATCTGAGGGGTGATAGAGACTGGTTGGTACATCAGTAATACTATAGTATCTGAGGGGTGATAGAGACTGGTTGTACATCAGTAATACTATAGTATCTGAGGGGTGATAGAGACTGGTTGGTACATCAGTAATACTATAGTATCTGAGGGGTGATAGAGACTGGTTGTACATCAATACTATAGTATCTGAGGGGTGATAGAGACTGGTTGTACATCAGTAATACTATAGTATCTGAGGGGTGATAGAGACTGGTTGTAGTAATACTATAGTATCTGAGGGGTGATAGAGACTGGTTGTAGTAATACTATAGTATCTGAGGGGTGATAGAGACTGGTTGGTACATCAGTAATACTATAGTATCTGAGGGGTGATAGAGACTGGTTGTACATCAGTAATACTATAGTATCTGAGGGGTGATAGAGACTGGTTGGTACATCAGTAATACTATAGTATCTGAGGGGTGATAGAGACTGGTTGGTAATACATAGTATCTGAGGGGTGAATACTATAGTATCTGAGGGGTGATAGAGACTGGTTGTAGTAATACTATAGTATCTGAGGGGTGATAGAGACTGGTTGGTACATCAGTAATACTATAGTATCTGAGGGGTGATAGAGACTGGTTGTACATCAGTAATACTATAGTATCTGAGGGGTGATAGAGACTGGTTGGTACATCAGTAATACTATAGTATCTGAGGGGTGATAGAGACTGGTTGGTACATCAGTAATACTATAGTATCTGAGGGTGATAGAGACTGGTTGGTACATCAGTAATACTATAGTATCTGAGGGGTGATAGAGACTGGTTGGTACATCAGTAATACTATAGTATCTGAGGGGTGATAGAGACTGGTTGGTACATCAGTAATACTATAGTATCTGAGGGGTGATAGAGACTGGTTGTAGTAATACTATAGTATCTGAGGGGTGATAGAGACTGGTTGTAGTAATACTATAGTATCTGAGGGGTGATAGAGACTGGTTGTAGTAATACATGAGGGGTGATATACATCAGTAATACTATAGTATCTGAGGGGTGATAGTATCTGAGGGGTGATAGAGACTGGTTGGTACATCAGTAATACTATAGTATCTGAGGGGTGATAGAGACTGGTTGGTACATCAGTAATACTATAGTATCTGAGGGGTGATAGAGACTGGTTGGTACATCAGTACTATAGTATCTGAGGGGTGATAGAGACTGGTTGTAGTAATACATAGTATCTGAGTAAGACTAGTAATACTATAGTATCTGAGGGGTGATAGAGACTGGTTGGTACATCAGTAATACTATAGTATCTGAGGGGTGATAGAGACTGGTTGGTACATCAGTAATACTATAGTATCTGAGGGGTGATAGAGACTGGTTGTAGTAATACTATAGTATCTGAGGGGTGATAGAGACTGGTTGGTACATCAGTAATACTATAGTATCTGAGGGGTGATAGAGACTGGTTGGTACATCAGTTGTATCTGAGGGGTGATAGAGACTGGTTGTAGTAATACTATAGTATCTGAGGGGTGATAGAGACTGGTTGGTACATCAGTAATACTATAGTATCTGAGGGGTGATAGAGACTGGTTGTAGTAATACTATAGTATCTGAGGGGTGATAGAGACTGGTTGGTAATACATCAGTAATACTATAGTATCTGAGGGGTGATAGAGACTGGTTGGTACATCAGTAATACTATAGTATCTGAGGGGTGATAGAGACTGGTTGGTACATCAGTAATACTATAGTATCTGAGGGGTGATAGAGACTGGTTGTAGTACTGATGATAGAGACAGTAATACTATAGTATCTGAGGGGTGATAGAGACTGGTTGTACATCAGTAATACTATAGTATCTGAGGGGTGATAGAGACTGGTTGGTACATCAGTAATACTATAGTATCTGAGGGTGATAGAGACTGGTTGTACATCAGTAATACTATAGTATCTGAGGGGTGATAGAGACTGGTTGGTACATCAGTAATACTATAGTATCTGAGGGGTGATAGAGACTGGTTGTACATCAGTAATACTATAGTATCTGAGGGGTGATAGAGACTGGTTGTACATCAGTAATACTATAGTATCTGAGGGGTGATAGAGACTGAGGGGTGATAGAGACTTTGTAGTAATACTATAGTATCTGAGGGGTGATAGAGACTGGTTGGTACATCAGTAATACTATAGTATCTGAGGGGTGATAGAGACTGGTTGTTACATCAGTAATACTATAGTATCTGAGGGGTGATAGAGACTGGTTGGTACATCAGTCATACTATAGTATCTGAGGGGTGATAGAGACTGGTTGGTACATCAGTAATACTATAGTATCTGAGGGGTGATAGAGACTGGTTGGTACATCAGTCATACTATAGTATCTGAGGGGTGATAGAGACTGGTTGGTACATCAGTAATACTATAGTATCTGAGGGGTGATAGAGACTGGTTGTAGTAATACTATAGTATCTGAGGGGTGATAGAGACTGGTTGTAGTAATACTATAGTATCTGAGGGAGTGATAGTGGTTGGTACATCAGTAATACTATGATAGTTGACTGTATCTGAGGGGTAGTAATACTATAGTATCTGAGGGGTGATAGAGACTGGTTGTAGTAATACTATAGTATCTGAGGGGTGATAGAGACTGGTTGTAGTAATACTATAGTATCTGAGGGGTGATAGAGACTGGTTGGTAATACATCAGTAATACTATAGTATCTGAGGGGTGATAGAGACTGGTTGGTACATCAGTAATACTATAGTATCTGAGGGGTGATAGAGACTGGTTGTTACATCAGTAATACTATAGTATCTGAGGGGTGATAGAGACTGGTTGGTACATCAGTAATACTATAGTATCTGAGGGGTGATAGAGACTGGTTGGTACATCAGGGGTGATAGAGACTGGTTGTATACTATAGTATCTGAGGGGTGATAGAGACTGGTTGTTACATCAGTAATACTATAGTATCTGAGGGGTGATAGAGACTGGTTGTACATCAGTAATACTATAGTATCTGAGGGGTGATAGAGACTGGTTGTATCTGAGTAATACTATAGTATCTGAGGGGTGATAGAGACTGGTTGTAGTAATACTATAGTATCTGAGGGTGATAGAGACTGGTTGGTACAGTAATACTATAGTATCTGAGGGGTGATAGAGACTGGTTGTTACATCAGTAATACTATAGTATCTGAGGGGTGATAGAGACTGGTTGTACATCAGTAATACTATAGTATCTGAGGGGTGATAGAGACTGGTTGTAGTAATACTATAGTATCTGAGGGGTGATAGAGACTGGTTGTACATCAGTAATACTATAGTATCTGAGGGGTGATAGAGACTGGTTGGTACATCAGTAATACTATAGTATCTGAGGGGTGATAGAGACTGGTTGGTACATCAGTCATACTATAGTATCTGAGGGGTGATAGAGACTGGTTGGTACATCAGTAATACTATAGTATCTGAGGGGTGATAGAGACTGGTTGTACATCAGTAATACTATAGTATCTGAGGGGTAATACTATAGTATCTGAGGGGTGATAGAGACTGGTTGGTACATCAGTAATACTATAGTATCTGAGGGGTGATAGAGACTGGTTGTAGTAATACTATAGTATCTGAGGGGTGATAGAGACTGGTTGGTACATCAGTAATACTATAGTATCTGAGGGGTGATAGAGACTGGTTGTTACATCAGTAATACTATAGTATCTGAGGGGTGATAGAGACTGGTTGGTACATCAGTAATACTATAGTATCTGAGGGGTGATAGAGACTGGTTGTACATCAGTAATACTATAGTATCTGAGGGGTGATAGAGACTGGTTGGTACATCAGTAATACTATAGTATCTGAGGGGTGATAGAGACTGGTTGGTACATCAGTAATACTATAGTATCTGAGGGGTGATAGAGACTGGTTGGTACATCAGTAATACTATAGTATCTGAGGGGTGATAGAGACTGGTTGGTACATCAGTAATACTATAGTATCTGAGGGGTGATAGAGACTGGTTGGTACATCAGTAATACTATAGTATCTGAGGGGTGATAGAGACTGGTTGGTACATCAGTAATACTATAGTATCTGAGGGGTGATAGAGACTGGTTGGTACATCAGTCATACTATAGTATCTGAGGGGTGATAGAGACTGGTTGGTACATCAGTAATACTATAGTATCTGAGGGGTGATAGAGACTGGTTGTAGTAATACTATAGTATCTGAGGGGTGATAGAGACTGGTTGTAGTAATACTATAGTATCTGAGGGGTGATAGAGACTGGTTGTAGTAATACTATAGTATCTGAGGGGTGATAGAGACTGGTTGTACATCAGTAATACTATAGTATCTGAGGGGTGATAGAGACTGGTTGGTACATCAGTAATACTATAGTATCTGAGGGGTGATAGAGACTGGTTGGTACATCAGTAATACTATAGTATCTGAGGGGTGATAGAGACTGGTTGGTACATCAGTAATACTATAGTATCTGAGGGGTGATAGAGACTGGTTGTTACATCAGTAATACTATAGTATCTGAGGGGTGATAGAGACTGGTTGGTACATCAGTCATACTATAGTATCTGAGGGGTGATAGAGACTGGTTGGTACATCAGTAATACTATAGTATCTGAGGGGTGATAGAGACTGGTTGGTACATCAGTAATACTATAGTATCTGAGGGTGATAGAGACTGGTTGGTACATCAGTAATACTATAGTATCTGAGGGTGATAGAGACTGGTTGTAGTAATACTATAGTATCTGAGGGGTGATAGAGACTGGTTGTAGTAATACTATAGTATCTGAGGGGTGATAGAGACTGGTTGTAATACATCAGTAATACTATAGTATCTGAGGGGTGATAGAGACTGGTTGGTACATCAGTAATACTATAGTATCTGAGGGGTGATAGAGACTGGTTGTTACATCAGTAATACTATAGTATCTGAGGGGTGATAGAGACTGGTTGGTACATCAGTAATACTATAGTATCTGAGGGGTGATAGAGACTGGTTGTAGTAATACTATAGTATCTGAGGGGTGATAGAGACTGGTTGTAGTAATACTATAGTATCTGAGGGGTGATAGAGACTGGTTGTTACATCAGTAATACTATAGTATCTGAGGGGTGATAGAGACTGGTTGGTACATCAGTAATACTATAGTATCTGAGGGGTGATAGAGACTGGTTGTAGTAAGTACTATAGTATCTGAGGGGTGATAGAGACTGGTTGGTAGTAATACTATAGTATCTGAGGGGTGATAGAGACTGGTTGGTACATCAGTAATACTATAGTATCTGAGGGGTGATAGAGACTGGTTAATCAGTAATACTATAGTATCTGAGGGGTGAAAGAGACTGGTTGTAGTAATACTATAGTATCTGAGGGGTGATAGAGACTGGTTGTAGTAATACTATAGTATCTGAGGGGTGATAGAGACTGGTTGGTACATCAGTAATACTATAGTATCTGAGTGGTGATAGAGACTGGTTGGTACATCAGTCATACTATAGTATCTGAGGGGTGATAGAGACTGGTTGGTACATCAGTAATACTATAGTATCTGAGGGGTGATAGAGACTGGTTGTAGTAATACTATAGTATCTGAGGGGTGATAGAGACTGGTTGTAGTAATACTATAGTATCTGAGGGGTGATAGAGACTGGTTGTAGTAATACTATAGTATCTGAGGGGTGATAGAGACTGGTTGGTACATCAGTAATACTATAGTATCTGAGGGGTGATAGAGACTGGTTGTTACATCAGTAATACTATAGTATCTGAGGGGTGATAGAGACTGGGTGGTACATCAGTAATACTATAGTATCTGAGGGGTGATAGAGACTGGTTGTAGTAATACGATAGTATCTGAGGGGTGATAGAGACTGGTTGGTACATCAGTAATACTATAGTATCTGAGGGGTGATAGAGACTGGTTGTAGTAATACTATAGTATCTGAGGGGTGATAGAGACTGGTTGGTACATCAGTAATACTATGGTATCTGAGGGGTGATAGAGACTGGTTGTTACATCAGTAATACTATAGTATCTGAGGGGTGATAGAGACTGGTTGGTACATCAGTCATACTATAGTATCTGAGGGGTGATAGAGACTGGTTGGTACATCAGTAATACTATAGTATCTGAGGGGTGATAGAGACTGGTTGGTACATCAGTCATACTATAGTATCTGAGGGGTGATAGAGACTGGTTGGTACATCAGTAATACTATAGTATCTGAGGGGTGATAGAGACTGGTTGTAGTAATACTATAGTATCTGAGGGGTGATAGAGACTGGTTGTAGTAATACTATAGTATCTGAGGGGTGATAGAGACTGGTTGTAGTAATACTATAGTATCTGAGGGGTGATAGAGACTGGTTGTAGTAATACTATAGTATCTGAGGGGTGATAGAGACTGGTTGTAGTAATACTATAGTATCTGAGGGGTGATAGAGACTGGTTGTAGTAATACTATAGTATCTGAGGGGTGATAGAGACTGGTTGGTACATCAGTAATACTATAGTATCTGAGGGGTGATAGAGACTGGTTGTTACATCAGTAATACTATAGTATCTGAGGGGTGATAGAGACTGGGTGGTACATCAGTAATACTATAGTATCTGAGGGGTGATAGAGACTGGTTGTAGTAATACGATAGTATCTGAGGGGTGATAGAGACTGGTTGTAGTAATACTATAGTATCTGAGGGGTGATAGAGACTGGTTGTAGTAATACTATAGTATCTTAGGGGTGATAGAGACTGGTTGTTACATCAGTAATACTATAGTATCTGAGGGGTGATAGAGACTGGTTGTAGTAATACTATAGTATCTGAGGGGTGATAGAGACTGGTTGTAGTAATACTATAGTATCTGAGGGGTGATAGAGACCTGGTGGTACATCAGTAATACTATAGTACCTGAGGGGTGATAGAGACTGGTTGTTACATCAGTAATACTATAGTATCTGAGGGGTGATAGAGACTGGTTGGTACATCAGTCATACTATAGTATCTGAGGGGTGATAGAGACTGGGGGTTGGACTGGTTGGTACATCAGTAATACTATAGTATCTGAGGGGTGATAGAGACTGGTTGGTACATCAGTAATACTATAGTATCTGAGGGGTGATAGAGACTGGTTGTAGTAAATACTATAGTATCTGAGGGGTGATAGAGACTGGTTGTAGTAATACTATAGTATCTGAGGGGTGATAGAGACTGGTTGTAGTAATACTATAGTATCTGAGGGGTGATAGAGACTGGTTGGTACATCAGTAATACTATAGTATCTGAGGGGTGATAGAGACTGGTTGGTACATCAGTAATACTATAGTATCTGAGGGGTGATAGAGACTGGTTGTAGTAATACATCAGTAATACTATAGTATCTGAGGGGTGATAGAGACTGGTTGGTACATCAGTAATACTATAGTATCTGAGGGGTGATAGAGACTGGTTGGTACATCAGTCATACTATAGTATCTGAGGGGTGATAGAGACTGGTTGGTACATCAGTAATACTATAGTATCTGAGGGGTGATAGAGACTGGTTGTACATCAGTAATACTATAGTATCTGAGGGGTGATAGAGACTGGTTGGTAGTCAGTCAATACTATAGTATCTGAGGGGTGATAGAGACTGGTTGGTACATCAGTAATACTATAGTATCTGAGGGTGATAGAGACTGGTTGTACATCAGTAATACTATAGTATCTGAGGGGTGATAGAGACTGGTTGGTACATCAGTAATACTATAGTATCTGAGGGGTGATAGAGACTGGTTGTAGTAATACTATAGTATCTGAGGGGTGATAGAGACTGGTTGTAGTAATACTATAGTATCTTAGGGGTGATAGAGACTGGTTGTTACATCAGTAATACTATAGTATCTGAGGGGTGATAGAGACTGGTTGGTACATCAGTAATACTATAGTATCTGAGGGGTGATAGAGACTGGTTGTAGTAACACTATAGTATCTGAGGGGTGATAGAGACTGGTTGTAGTAATACTATAGTATCTGAGGGGTGATAGAGACCTGGTGGTACATCAGTAATACTATAGTACCCGAGGGGTGATAGAGACTGGTTGTAGTAATACTATAGTATCTGAGGGGTGATAGAGACTGGTTGTAGTAATACTATAGTATCTGAGGGGTGATAGAGACTGGTTGTAGTAATACTATAGTATCTGAGGGGTGATAGAGACTGGTTGTAGTAATACTATAGTATCTGAGGGGTGATAGAGACTGGTTGGTACATCAGTAATACTATAGTATCTGAGGGGTGATAGAGACTGGTTGTTACATCAGTAATACTAAAGTATCTGAGGGGTGATAGAGACTGGGTGGTACATCAGTAATACTATAGTATCTGAGGGGTGATAGAGACTGGTTGTAGTAATACGATAGTATCTGAGGGGTGATAGAGACTGGTTGGTACATCAGTAATACTATAGTATCTGAGGGGTGATAGAGACTGGTTGTAGTAATACTATAGTATCTGAGGGGTGATAGAGACTGGTTGGTACATCAGTAATACTATGGTATCTGAGGGGTGATAGAGACTGGTTGTTACATCAGTAATACTATAGTATCTGAGGGGTGATAGAGACTGGTTGGTACATCAGTCATACTATAGTATCTGAGGGGTGATAGAGACTGGTTGGTACATCAGTAATAGTATAGTATCTGAGGGGTGATAGAGACTGGTTGGTACATCAGTCATACTATAGTATCTGAGGGGTGATAGAGACTGGTTGGTACATCAGTAATACTATAGTATCTGAGGGGTGATAGAGACTGGTTGTAGTAATACTATAGTATCTGAGGGGTGATAGAGACTGGTTGTAGTAATACTATAGTATCTGAGGGGTGATAGAGACTGGTTGTAGTAATACTATAGTATCTGAGGGGTGAGAGAGACTGGTTGTAGTAATACTATAGTATCTGAGGGGTGATAGAGACTGGTTGTAGTAATACTATAGTATCTGAGGGGTGATAGAGACTGGTTGTAGTAATACTATAGTATCTGAGGGGTGATAGAGACTGGTTGGTACATCAGTAATACTATAGTATCTGAGGGGTGATAGAGACTGGTTGTTACATCAGTAATACTATAGTATCTGAGGGGTGATAGAGACTGGGTGGTACATCAGTAATACTATAGTATCTGAGGGGTGATAGAGACTGGTTGTAGTAATACGATAGTATCTGAGGGGTGATAGAGACTGGTTGTAGTAATACTATAGTATCTGAGGGGTGATAGAGACTGGTTGTAGTAATACTATAGTATCTTAGGGGTGATAGAGACTGGTTGTTACATCAGTAATACTATAGTATCTGAGGGGTGATAGAGACTGGTTGTAGTAATACTATAGTATCTGAGGGGTGATAGAGACCTGGTGGTACATCAGTAATACTATAGTACCTGAGGGGTGATAGAGACTGGTTGTAGTAATATTATAGTATCTGAGGGGTGATAGAGACTGGTTGTAGTAATACTATAGTATCTGAGGGGTGATAGAGACTGGTTGTAGTAATACTATAGTATCTGAGGGGTGATAGAGACTGGTTGTAGTAATACTATAGTATCTGAGGGGGGATAGAGACTGGTTGGTACATCAGTAATACTATAGTATCTGAGGGGTGAGAGAGACTGGTTGTAGTAATACTATAGTATCTGAGGGGTGAGAGAGACTGGTTGGTACATCAGTAATACTATAGTATCTGAGGGGTGATAGAGACTGGGTGGTACATCAGTAATACTACAGTATCTGAGGGGTGATAGAGACTGGTTGTAGTAATACTATAGTATCTGAGTGGTGATAGAGACTGGTTGTAGTAATACTATAGTATCTGAGGGGTGATAGAGACTGGTTGTAGTAATACTATAGTATCTGAGGGGTGATAGAGACTGGTTGTAGTAATACTATAGTATCTGAGGGGTGATAGAGACTGGTTGGTACATCAGTAATACTATAGTATCTGAGGGGTGATAGAGACTGGTTGGTACATCAGTAATACTATAGTATCTGAGGGGTGATAGAGACTGGTTGGTACATCAGTAATACTATAGTATCTGAGGGGTGATAGAGACTGGTTGTTACATCAGTAATACTATAGTATCTGAGGGGTGATAGAGACTGGGTGGTACATCAGTAATACTATAGTATCTGAGGGGTGATAGAGACTGGTTGTAGTAATACTATAGTATCTGAGGGGTGATAGAGACTGGTTGTAGTAATACTATAGTATCTGAGGGGTGATAGAGACTGGCTGTAGTAATACTATAGTATCTGAGGGGTGATAGAGACTGGTTGTAGTAATACTATAGTATCTGAGGGGGGATAGAGACTGGTTGGTACATCAGTAATACTATAGTATCTGGGGGGTGATAGAGACTGGTTGGTACATCAGTAATACTGCAGTATCTGAGGGGTGATAGAGACTGGTTGGTACATCAGTAATACTATAGTATCTGAGGGGTGATAGAGACTGGTTGGTACATCAGTAATACTACAGTATCTGAGGAGTGATAGAGACTGGTTGGTACATCAGTAATACTACAGTATCTGAGGGGTGAGAGAGACTGGTTGGTACATCAGTAATACTACAGTATCTGAGGGGTGAGAGAGACTGGTTGGTACATCAGTAATACTACAGTATCTGAGGGGTGATAGAGACTGGGTGGTACATCAGTAATACTATAGTATCTGAGGGGTGAGAGAGACTGGTTGTAGTAATACTATAGTATCTGAGGGGTGATAGAGACTGGTTGTAGTAATACTATAGTATCTGAGGGGTGATAGAGACTGGTTGTAGTAATACTATAGTATCTGAGGGGTGATAGAGACTGGTTGGTACATCAGTAATACTATAGTATCTGAGGGGTGATAGAGACTGGTTGTTACATCAGTAATACTATAGTATCTGAGGGGTGATAGAGACTGGTTGGTACATCAGTAATACTATAGTATCTGAGGGGTGATAGAGACTGGTTGTAGTAATACTATAGTATCTGAGGGGTGATAGAGACTGGTTGTAGTAATACTATAGTATCTGAGGGGTGATAGAGACTGGTTGGTACATCAGTAATACTATAGTATCTGAGGGGTGATAGAGACTGGGTGGTACATCAGTAATACTATAATATCTGAGGGGTGATAGAGACTGGTTGTAGTAATACTATAGTATCTGAGGGGTGATAGAGACTGGTTGGTACATCAGACGTTAATGGTTCTCTGTAGGAGCCAGACAGCTGTGGAATGTGTTTGTCGGACGGGAGGCAGTCACCGGATAGCTATAGGGGATATGGGTGGAGATATTTGGATTAGGCATCAAGGAGGTTGAGGTCAGGTCATGGTTTATTACCCCATGACTTCCTCTTCCTGTTGAACCATGAAAGATGTAAGGGTTAGAGAGAAGAAGTGTCTAAATAGGAGAATATATATACGGGTGGAAACATGTTTTGTCTATAATGTAGCTGTATTTATCGTCTGGGAAGAATAAACTTGGATAAACTTTCATAATGTCCGGTGAGTTTTTTGTTTTTAAACCAAAACATTATCAACTTCAGATATTTTTTGAAGTTCCCATCATTTTTAAACTCCTCCTCCTTTAAGGTCCCTTCCCCCGATTTTGATCAGATCCTTTTGTTATTCAAATGTTGAAGATGATCGGTCGGGGACCCTTGGTCTGGTCGCTCCGAGCTCCAAGTCTGTGTAAAGACACCTTGTTTTACAGTCTCTAGAGGAAGTTTCAAGACTGATGAATTCTCTGATCTCCCCTCTGGATTATTGGAGACGTCCTCAGGAATCCCCACCACAAAATATTAGATTTTCACAAATGCTTCTTCGGGTTTGTATGTCTAGTAGTGACTCCCTCATCACCCTGTTTTCCCTTAGTAGACAATCCATGTTGGAATCGAGGGTTTTTACCTTGGCTGTGAGTGCCTTGTTCTCTTCTTGGCTATACTCCAAGCTCCCCCTCCATTCTGCTACCCCCTCCACCCTGCTACCCCCTCGATTCTGCTACCCCCTCCATTCTGCTACCCCCTCCGCTCTGCTACCCCCTCCATTCTACTACCCCTCCACTCTACTACCCCCTCCACTCTGCTACCCCCTCCATTCTGCTACCCCTCCACTCTGCTACCCCTCCACTCTGCTACCCCCTCCACTCTATTACCCCCTCCACTCTACTACCTCCTCCACTCTGCTACCCCCTCCACTCAACTCTGCTACCTCTTCGACTCTGCTATCCCCCACCACTCTGCTACCCCCTCCACCCTGCTACCTCCTCCACTCTGCTACCTCCTCCACTCTACTACCCCCTCCACTCTACTACCCCCTCCACTCTGCTACCTCCTCCACTCTGCTACCCTCTCCACTCTGCTATCTCCTCCACTCTGCTATCTCCTCCACTCTGCTACCCTCTCCACTCTGCTATCTCCTCCACTCTGCTATCTCCTCCACTCTGCTACCCCCTCCACTCTACTACCCTCTCCACTCTGCTACCCCTCCACTCTGCTACCCCCCACTCTACTACCCCTCCACTCTACTACCCCCTCCAATCTGCTACCCCTCCACTCTGTTACTCCTCCACTCTGCTACCCCCTTCACTCTACTACCCCTCCACTCTGCTACCCCTCCACTCTACTACCACCTCCACTCTGCTACCCCCTCCAATCTACTACCCCCTCCGCTCTGCTACCCCCTCCGCTCTATTACCCCCTCCACTCTACTACCTCCTCCACTCTGCTACCCCCTCCACTCTACTACCCCCTCCACTCTGCTACCCTCTCCACTCTGCTACCTCCTCCACTCTACTACCCCCTCCATTCTGCTACCCCCTCCACTCTGCTACCTCCTCCACTCTGCTACCCCCTCCACTCTACTACCTCCTCCACTCTGCTACCCCCTCCACTCTACTACCCCCTCCACTCTGCTACCCCCTCCACTCTGCTACCCCCTCCCTCCACTCTGCTACCTCTTCGACTCTGCTACCCTCTCCACTCTACTACCCCCTCCACTCTGCTACCCCCTCCACTCTACTACCTCCTCCACTCTACTACCTCCTCCACTCTGCTACCCCCTCCACTCTACTACCCCTCCACTCTGCTACCTCCTCCACTCTGCTACCCCTCCACTCTGCTACCCTCTCCACTCTACTACCCCCTCCACTCTGCTACCCCCTCCACTCTACTACCCCTCCACTCTGCTACCTCCTCCACTCTGCTACCCCCTCCACTCTGCTACCCTCTCCACTCTGCTACCCCTCCACTCTGCTACCCCCTCCACTCTACTACCCCCTCCACTCTACTACCCCCTCCACTCTGCTACCTCCTCCACTCTGCTACCCTCTCCACTCTACTACCCTCTCCACTCTGCTACCCCCTCCACTCTGCTACCCTCTCCACTCTACTAGCCTCTCGACTCTGCTACCCCCTCCACTCTGCTACCTCCTCCACTCTGCTACCCCTCCACTCTGCTACCCCCTCCACTCTACTACCCTCTTCACTCTACTACCCCCTCCACTCTACTACCCCTCCACTCTGCTACCCCCTCCACTCTACTACCTCCTCCATTCTGCTACCCCTCCACTCTGCTACCTCCTCCACTCTGCTACCCCCTCCACTCTATTACACCCTCCACTCTACTACCTCCTCCACTCTGCTACCCCCTCCACTCTACTACCCCCTCCACTCTGCTACCTCCTCCACTCTGCTACCCTCTCCACTCTGCTACCTCCTCCACTCTACTACCCCCTCCACTCTACTACCCCCTCCACTCTGCTACCCCCTCCACTCTACTACCCCTCCACTCTACTACCCCCTCCACTCTGCTACCTCCTCCACTCTGCTACCCCCTCCACTCTGCTACCCCTCCACTCTATTACCCCCTCCACTCTACTACCTCCTCCACTCTGCTACCCCCTCCACTCAACTCTGCTACCTCTTCGACTCTGCTCTCCCCCTCCACTCTGCTACCCCCTCCACTCTGCTACCTCCTCCACTCTGCTACCTCCTCCACTCTACTACCCCCTCCACTCTACTACCCCCTCCATTCTGCTACCTCCTCCACTCTGCTACCCTCTCCACTCTGCTATCTCCTCCACTCTGCTATCTCCTCCACTCTGCTACCCTCTCCACTCTGCTATCTCCTCCACTCTGCTATCTCCTCCACTCTGCTACCCCCTCCACTCTACTACCCTCTCCACTCTGCTACCCCCTCCACTCTGCTACCCCCACTCTACTACCCCCTCCACTCTACTACCCCCTCCAATCTGCTACCCCCTCCACTCTGTTACTCCTCCACTCTGCTACCCCCTTCACTCTACTACCCCCTCCACTGCTACCCCTCCACTCTGCTACCCCCTCCACTCTATTACCCCCTCCACTCTACTACCTCCTCCACTCTGCTACCCCCTCCACTCAACTCTGCTACCTCTTCGACTCTGCTACCCCCCTCCACTCTGCTACCCCCTCCACTCTGCTACCTCCTCCACTCTGCTATCTCCTCCACTCTGCTACCCCCTCCACTCTACTACCCCCTCCACTCTGCTACCTCCTCCACTCTGCTACCCCTCCACTCTGCTACCCTCTCCACTCTACTACCCCCTCCACTCTGCTACCCCCCTCCACTCTACTACCCCCTCCACTCTGCTACCTCCTCCACTCTGCTACCCCCTCCACTCTGCTACCCTCTCCACTCTGCTACCCCCTCCACTCTGCTACCCCCTCCACTCTACTACCCCCTCCACTCTACTACCCCTCCACTCTGCTACCTCCTCCACTCTGCTACCCCCTCCACTCTGCTACCCCCTCCACTATACTACCCTCTCCACTCTACTACCCTCTCCACTCTGCTACCCTCTCCACTCTACTAGCCTCTCGACTCTGCTACCCCCTCCACTCTGCTACCTCCTCCACTCTGCTACCCCTCCACTCTGCTACCCCCTCCACTCTACTACCCTCTTCACTCTACTACCCCTCCACTCTACTACCCCCTCCACTCTGCTACCCCCTCCACTCTACTACCTCCTCCACTCTGCTACCCCTCCACTCTGCTACCTCCTCCACTCTGCTACCCCCTCCACTCTATTACACCCTCCACTCTACTACCTCCTCCACTCTGCTACCCCCTCCACTCTACTACCCCCTCCACTCTGCTACCTCCTCCACTCTGCTACCCTCTCCACTCTGCTACCTCCTCCACTCTACTACCCCCTCCACTCTACTACCCCTCCACTCTGCTACCCCCTCCACTCTACTACCCCCTCCACTCTACTACCCCTCCACTCTGCTACCTCCTCCACTCTGCTACCCCTCCACTCTGCTACCCCCTCCACTCTATTACCCCCTCCACTCTACTACCTCCTCCACTCTGCTACCCCTCCACTCAACTCTGCTACCTCTTCGACTCTGCTCTCCCCCTCCACTCTGCTACCCCCTCCACTCTGCTACCTCCTCCACTCTGCTACCTCCTCCACTCTACTACCCCTCCACTCTACTACCCCCTCCACTCTGCTACCTCCTCCACTCTGCTACCCTCTCCACTCTGCTATCTCCTCCACTCTGCTATCTCCTCCACTCTGCTACCCTCTCCACTCTGCTATCTCCTCCACTCTGCTATCTCCTCCACTCTGCTACCCCCTCCACTCTACTACCCTCTCCACTCTGCTACCCTCTCCACTCTGCTACCTCCTCCACTCTGCTACCCCCTCCACTCTGCTACCCCCTCCACTCTACTACCCCCTCCACTCTGCTACCTCCTCTACTCTGCTACCCCCTCCACTCTGCTACCCCCTCCACTATACTACCCTCTCCACTCTACTACCCTCTCCACTCTGCTACCCCCTCCACTCTGCTACACTCTCCACTCTACTACCCCCTCCACTCTACTACCCCCTCCACTCTGCTACCTCCTCCACTTTGCTACCCCCTCCACTCTACTACCCTATCCACTCTGCTACCCCCTCCACTCTGCTACCCCCTCCACTCTGCTACCCCCTCCACTCTGCTACCTCCTCCACTCTACTACCCTCTCCACTCTACTACCCTCTCCACTCTGCTACCTCCTCCACTCTGCTACCCTTTCCACTCTGCTATCTCCTCCACTCTGCTACCCCCTCCACGCTGTTGATGCTCGTTGATTTCCCTCAGGATCTCCTCAGTATCCAAGTTGGCTCAGAACTGCAAGCGGTTGTTTACAAATGTTTTAACGATGAGCCTTTCCCCACGACGACCCGAGATGAAAGCCTTTCCTTCGGTACTCAACCTTAGTGGCAGTGCTATTTGCAGTGTTGCACTTTTTCCCTATAGAGTGCACTACTTTTGGCCAGAGCCAAAATATAAGTAATAATAATACAACCATAAGGAATAGGGTGCATTTTGGGACACATACTCAGTCACAAACACAGTCTGATGAAGACTCAGAGGAGGTCGTTATCAGAATGAAGACATGAAGTTCACATGATTCACCACCTGGTGGCAGTGACATCAACTGAATTAAAACACACTTCAACCTAACAAGATGGGTAGAGTGTTTCGCTGTGTGGAGAATGTGTGTGTGTATGTGTGTGTGTGTGTGTGTCTGTGGAGTGTGTGGACTGTGTGTGTGTGTGTGTGTGGGTGGGTGGAGTGTGTGTGTATGTGTGTGTATGTGGAGTTTGTGTGTGTGTGTGTGTGTGTGTGTGTGTGTGTGTGTGTGTAGTGTGTGTAGTGTGTGTGTGGAGTGTGTGTGTGTGTGTGTGTGTGTGTAGTGTGTGGAGTGTGTGTGGAGCGTGTGTGTGTGGCGTGTGGAGTGTGTGTGTATGTGTGTGGAGTGTGTGTGTGTGGAGTGTGGAGTGTGTGTGTGTATGTGTATGGAGTGTGTGTGTGTGTGTGTGGAGTGTGGAGTGTGTGTGTGTGTGTGTTTGTGTGTCTATCGGAGTGACAGACTGTCCCGTACCTTGAACTCATAGGACTCCTCGATGAAAACCTCCATTTTGGAGTGTTCCCCCAGTGATGGTTTCCCCATCTCTGCAATCCGCTTAGCTTCCTCTTCCTCTGACAACAACTTTGGGACATCTTTGGAGAGGAAAGGAGAGGAGAGACAGGGAGAGGAGAGGAGACAGGGGAAGGAGAGGGAGAGGAGACAGGGAGAGGAGAGGAGACAGGGAGAGGAGAGGAGACAGGGGAAGGAGAGGGGAGAGGAGACAGGGAGAGGAGAGGAGAGGGGAGAGGAGACAGGGGAAGGAGAGGGGAGAGGGGAAGGGAGGGGCGGAGGGGAGACAGGGAGAGAGAGAGGGCGAGAGAGAGAGAGAGAGAGAGAGGGAGAGAGAGGGAGAGAGAGAGAGAGAGAGAGAGAGAGAGAGAGGGAGAGAGATAGGGAGAGAGGGAGAGAGAGAGAGAGGGAGAAAGGGAGAGAGAGAGATCCTGGTCAATCCTGGCACCCTATTCCATACAGAATACATTATCCAGATGGCACCCTATTCCATACATTATACATTATCCAGATGGCACCCTATTCCATACATTATACATTATCCAGATGGCACCCTATTCTATACATAATACAATATTGTTTCTACTGACCCTGATCAACAGTACTGCACTAAATAGGGAATAGGATGTCATCTCTCTATCCTGTCCTCTCTTCTCTCATCTCTCTATCCTGTCCTCTCATCCCTCTATCTTGTCCTCTCTTCTCTCATCTCTCTATCCTGTCCTCTCATCTCATCTCTCTATCCTGTCCTCTCATCTCATCTCTCTATCCTGTCCTCTCTTCTCTCCTCTCATCTCTCTATCCTGTCCTCTCATCTCATCTCTCTATCCTGTCCTCTCTTCTCTCATCTCTCTATCCTGTCCTCTCATCTCATCTCTCTATCCTGTCCTCTCATCTCATCTCTCTATCCTGTCTTCTCTTCTCTCATCTCTCTATCCTGTCCTCTCTTCTCTCATCTCTCTATCCTGTCCTCTCATCTCATCTCTCTATCCTGTCCTCTCATCTCATCTCTCTATCCTGTCCTCTCTTCTCTCATCTCTATCCTGTCCTCTCATCTCATCTCTCTATCCTGTCCTCTCTTCTCTCATCTCTATCCTGTCCTCTCATCTCATCTCTCTATCCTGTCTTCTCTTCTCTCATCTCTCTATCCTGTCCTCTCTTCTCTCATCTCTCTATCCTGTCCTCTCTTCTCTCATCTCTATCCTGTCCTCTCATCTCATCTCTCTATCCTGTCCTCTCTTCTCTCATCTCTATCCTGTCCTCTCATCTCATCTCTCTATCCTGTCCTCTCTTCTCTCATCTCTCTATCCTGTCCTTTCTTCTCTCATCTCTCTATCCTGTCCTCTCTTCTCTCATCTCTCTATCCTGTCTTCTCTTCTCTCATCTCTCTATCCTGTCCTCTCATCTCATCTCTCTATCCTGTCCTCTCTTCTCATCTCTCTATCCTGTCCTCTCTTCTCTCATCTCTCTATCCTGTCCTCTCATCTCATCTCTCTATCCTGTCCTCTCTTCTCTCATCTCTATCCTGTCCTCTCATCTCATCTCTCTATCCTGTCCTCTCTTCTCTCATCTCTATCCTGTCCTCTCTTCTCTCATCTCTATCCTGTCCTCTCATCTCATCTCTCTATCCTGTCCTCTCTTCTCATCTCTCTATCCTGTCCTCTCATCTCATCTCTCTATCCTGTCCTCTCTTCTCTCATCTCTATCCTGTCCTCTCATCTCATCTCTCTATCCTGTCCTCTCTTCTCTCATCTCTATCCTGTCCTCTCTTCTCATCTCTCTATCCTGTCCTCTCTTCTCTCATCTCTCTATCCTGTCCTTACATTTACATTTACATTTAAGTCATTTAGCAGACGCTCTTATCCAGAGCGACTTACAAATTGGTGCTTTCACCTTATGACATCCAGTGGAACAGCCACTTTACAATAGTGCATCTAAGTCTTTTAAGGGGGGTGAGAAGGATTACTTTATCCTATCCTAGGTATTCCTTAAAGAGGTGGGGTTTCAGGTGTCTCCGGAAGGTGGTGATTGACTCCGCTGTCCTGGCGTCGTGAGGGAGTTTGTTCCACCATTGGGGGGCCAGAGCAGCGAACAGTTTTGACTGGGCTGAGCGGGAACTGTACTTCCTCAGTGGTAGGGAGGCGAGCAGGCCAGAGGTGGATGAACGCAGTGCCCTTGTTTGGGTGTAGGGCCTGATCAGAGCCTGGAGGTACTGAGGTGCCGTTCCCCTCACAGCTCCGTAGGCAAGCACCATGGTCTTGTAGCGGATGCGAGCTTCAACTGGAAGCCAGTGGAGAGAGCGGAGGAGCGGGGTGACGTGAGAGAACTTGGGAAGGTTGAACACCAGACGGGCTGCGGCGTTCTGGATGAGTTGTAGGGGTTTAATGGCACAGGCAGGGAGCCCAGCCAACAGCGAGTTGCAGTAATCCAGACGGGAGATGACAAGTGCCTGGATTAGGACCTGCGCCGCTTCCTGTGTGAGGCAGGGTCGTACTCTGCGGATGTTGTAGAGCATGAACCTACAGGAACGGGCCACCGCCTTGATGTTAGTTGAGAACGACAGGGTGTTGTCCAGGATCACGCCAAGGTTCTTAGCGCTCTGGGAGGAGGACACGATGGAGTTGTCAACCGTGATGGCGAGATCATGGAACGGGCAGTCCTTCCCGGGAGGAAGAGCAGCTCCGTCTTGCCGAGGTTCAGCTTGAGGTGGTGATCCGTCATCCACACTGATATGTCTGCCAGACATGCAGAGATGCGATTCGCCACCTGGTCATCAGAGGGGGGAAAGGAGAAGATTAATTGTGTGTCGTCTGCATAGCAATGATAGGAGAGACCATGTGAGGTTATGACAGAGCCAAGTGACTTGGTGTATAGCGAGAATAGGAGAGGGCCTAGAACAGAGCCCTGGGGGACACCAGTGGTGAGAGCGCGTGGTGAGGAGACAGATTCTCGCCACGCCACCTGGTAGGAGCGACCTGTCAGGTAGGACGCAATCCAAGCATGGGCCGCGCCGGAGATGCCCAACTCGGAGAGGGTGGAGAGGAGGATCTGATGGTTCACAGTATCTCTCTATCCTGTCCTCTCTTCTCTCATCTCTCTATCTTGTCTTCTCTTCTCTCATCTCCCTATCCTGTCCTCTCTTCTCTCTATCCTGTCCTCTCATCTCATCTCTCTATCCTGTCCTCTCTTCTCTCATCTCTATCCTGTCCTCTCATCTCATCTCTCTATCCTGTCCTCTCTTCTCTCATCTCTCTATCCTGTCCTCTCATCTCATCTCTCTATCCTGTCCTCTCTTCTCTCTATCCTGTCCTCTCTTCTCTCATCTCTCTATCCTGTCCTCTCTTCTCTCTATCCTGTCCTCTCCTCTCTCATCTCTATCCTGTCCTTTCTTCTCTCATCTCTCTATCCTGTCCTCTCTTCTCTCATCTCTCTATCCTGTCTTCTCTTTTCTCATCTCTCTATCTTGTCTTCTCTTATCTCATCTCTCTATCCTGTCCTCTCTTCTCTCATCTCTCTATCTTCTCTTCTCTTCTCTCATCTCTCTATCCTGTCCTCTCTTCTCTCATCTCTCTATCTTGTCTTCTCTTCTCTCATCTCTCTATCCTGTCCTCTCTTCTCTCATCTCTCTATCCTGTCCTCTCTTCTCTCATCTCTCTATCTTGTCTTCTCTTCTCTCATCTCTCTATCCTGTCCTCTCATCTCTCTATCTTGTCTTCTCTCCTCTCATCTCTCTATCTTGTCTTCTCTTCTCTCATCTCTCTATCCTGTCCTCTCATCTCTCTATCTTGTCCTCTCTTCTCTCATCTCTATCCTGTCCTCTCATCTCTCCTCTCATCATCTTGTCCTCTCTTCCCTCATCTCTCTATCCTGTCCTTTCTTCTCTCCTCTAATCTCTCTATCATTCCCTCTGGTGCACACACACACACACACACACACACACACGCACAGGCACACGCACACAGACAGACAGACAGACAGACAGACAGACAGACAGACAGACAGACAGACAGACAGACAGACAGACAGACAGACAGACAGACAGACACAAACACACTGAGGCCTGTCATCTATGATATAAGTCCCAGGCTACTGCGCTGAGCTGACAACACATACACTATTAAATAAATAACTAACTTTACACACACTGTCCCCCTGATTCACACAACCACACACACACACAACCACACACACACACAACCACACACACACACACACACACACACACACACACACACACACACACACACACACACACACACACACACAACCACACCCACACACACACACGCATACACACAAGTTGTCTCGAACAATTATCCACAGAGAACAGTACCCACATTAGCCCTGAAATTGCCCCTCGTGTTTAACATGATAATTATCCACATATTTCCCTGTAGAACTCTTCCCCTGCACTTCATGGTATTTCCCTGCACTTTATGTGTGTAGTGTGTGTGTGTAGTGCGTGTAGTGTGTGCGTGTGTAGTGTGCGTGTAGTGTGTGTGTGTGTAGTGTGAGTGTAGTGTGTGTGTGTAGTGTGTGTGAGTGTGTGTAGTGTGTGTAGTGTGAGTGTGTGTAGTGTGCGTGTAGTGTGTGCGTGTGTAGTGTGTGTGTGTGTAGTGCGTGTAGTGTGTGCGTGTGTAGTGTGCGTGTAGTGTGTGTGTGTAGTGTGAGTGTAGTGTGTGTGTGTGTGTGTAGTGTGTGTAGTGTGAGTGTGTGTAGTGTGCGTGTAGTGTGTGCGTGTGTAGTGCGTGTAGTGTGTGCGTGTGTAGTGCGTGTAGTGTGTGCGTGTGTAGTGTGAGTGTAGTGTGTGTGTGTGTAGTGTGTGTGAGTGTGTGTAGTGTGTGTAGTGTGAGTGTGTGTAGTGTGCGTGTAGTGTG